>NC_057807.1:415158014-415268656 GCF_018294505.1 Triticum aestivum
TTCATCACCAAAAAGAGGGATGGCCGAATCATCTTCTCGAAGGCACCAGACACTCTTTGCCAAATTACAGTCCAGGAGGGCGTGCCTCCATGAATCAACAGCTGCATTACATATCGGACACGCCGCTGAGTCCTTCATCTTCCGACGGTTCCGCTCCTCACTGGTGGGCAAAGATGCCCGGGCAAGTCTCCAAGCAAATACCCTGAGCTTTGCTGGAACCTTGACCCTCCATAGCTGGCGCCAATTCTTCTCTTCCTCCTCTCGGTTGGAGTCTCCTGTCGCCTCATGGAGCCAATCTTCACGCTGTAATTTTGTTTCCACGAGCATTCTGTACGCTGATCTCACCGAGAAGCAGCCAGACTTCTCATACTGCCACGCCCAGAAATCATCATGGGCCTTATAGCTTAGAGGAATCTGCCTAATGACCTCAATGTCCATCGGTAGCATGTGTTTTTCAAGCTCTTCCATATTCCATTCTCTGGTTGCTGCATGTATGAAGTCAGACACCATTTGTGGTGGGTTTGTAGTGATCGCACATGCTGGACGCAGCCTGAAGTCCCTCGGCAACCAATTCTCTGACCAAGCATTTGTAGTTGTCCCATTCCCAATGCGCTTAATTAGGCCAACTCTTAGTATGTCCCTGCCCTCACAAAGAGAGTGCCATACCCTGGATGGATTAGGACCTAACTCAGCAGAAAGGACATCTGAAGTAGGGTAATAAGTTGCCTGCAAAATTCGAGAACTCAATGAGGAGGGATCTTGTAAGATTCGCCACACTTGCCGAGCAAGAAGTGACAAGTTAAAAAGCTCCATGTCTCTGAATCCCATTCCACCCTTGTACTTCGGCATGGTCATCGTCTCCCAAGAGACCCATGCCGTTTTCCTCTCTCCCGCCTTACTCCCCCACCAAAATTTTCTTATGAGCGAGGTAATGTGCTGGCAAAGACCTCTCGGCAATTTAAAAACTGCCATTGAGTATGTAGGGATCGCTTGCACAACCGATTTTATGAGCACTTCTTTCCCACTGCCAGCAAGAGTAAGTTCCATCCATCCCTGGACGTTCTTCCATACTCTGTCTTTCAAATATGCAAATGTTCCATTCACTGACCTGCCCACTTCCGAGGGTAAACCAAGGTATTTCTCAGCCAGTGTTTCATTCGGTATCTCCAGAAGATCCTTTACCATGATTCTAGTTTGCTCCGGACACTTTTTACCAAAATAGATTGAGGACTTGTCAGCATTTACGCGTTGTCCTGATGCGTTACAATATGCCTCAATTGTACCTTTCAAACATGTAACATTGGGCTCAGAGGCCTTACAAAACAGCAGACAGTCGTCAGCAAAAAGAAGATGGTGTATTTGGGGTGCCGTTGCTGCGATCTTGATACCCTCAATCTGACCCCTACTCGCTTCATGCTTTAAAAGGCATGATAGACCCTCTCCTGCTAAAAGGAACAGGTAAGGCGAGATGGGATCGCCCTGCCTTATGCCCCTAGTCGGTTTAAACTCTTGGGTTTGTCTTCCATTAAACAGAATTGAGAATGAGACTGAAGTGACTCCTCTCATGACAGTCTCCACAAAGGAACTACAAAATCCCAACTTAAGCATGATCGGCTCAAGATATTTCCATTCCAAACGATCATACGCCTTTTTCATGTCCAACTTTACCGCACAGTGTGTGTTTTTCTTACCCCAGTTCGTTTTCATGAAATGCAAACATTCAAATGCCGTGATCACATTATCGGTAATTAGCCGACCAGGAACAAACGCTGATTGCTCTTCAGAAATAATATCCGGGAGGATTTGCTTCAGACGGTTTGCGAGCACTTTTGATGCGACTTTGTAAATCACATTGCACAAGCTAATAGGCCGATACTGAGCAAGATATAATGGATTTAGTACCTTAGGAATGATAACAATGAACGTCCTATTGATCTCCGCGGGGGAGTCATCTCCCTTCAGAATCCGAATAACAATCTTTGTAACTTCCTGGCCACACAAATGCCAATATTTCTGAAAAAAGTGCGCCGGAAAACCGTCAGGACCAGGCGCCTTTGTCGGGAACATTTGAAAAAGAGCTTCTTTAACTTCTCTCTCCGTATATGGTTTAGTCAAATTTTCATTCATAAGCCCAGTCACTTTACAAGGTACATGGGAAAGCACTTCCTCTATCCCAAACACTCCTTTTGTCGTGTAGAGCTCTTCATAAAAACTCACAGCCATGTTTTCTAGCTCCGCCGGGTCCTCACAAAATGTACCATCTGCCCTTGCGAGTCGCTCAACCTGGTTCTTCTTCCTCCTGTTTGACGCTTTGCGATGAAAAAACTTGGTATTCTTATCTCCTTCCATGAGCCATTGCACACGTGCCCGTTGCCGCCACATGATTTCTTCCCTAAATCTCAACTCAATCATACGCTCTTCTATTTTCAGCTCTTCATATGATGGCCCCGTTCTGTCTACAACCGTCCGGAGATCAACTAGTTGTCTGCGTAGCGCACGTAGCTCTTGCCAGACCGCACCAAATTCCGACGCTCCCCAACCAAGAATAGTTGACGCCGTGTGCTTTAGTTTCTCACAAATTAGCCAGTTCCAACAAAAGGAAAGGCTAGTTCCAGCAAAATAAAATCAACAACGAAAAACACCCATGCCGATTGCAGCAATAATAAGAGCCAATTCCAGCAAAAACGAACGCTGGTTCCAGCAAAAAAAGCTTTGCGTGGTGACGAGCGTCCGGTTCCAGCATAATCACCCGTCGGTCGCAACTTCCCAGCCGGTCGGTTCCAGCATCTCCGACCGAGGTCTCCACGCGCAGTAACACCTCCAGCTCACCATGCCGTGCGTCTCCACGCGTAGCCGGCCGCCTCACATCCGAGCACATCACCTATGTCGCCGCCTCACAGCCTGACGACGTAGGTAAATGTGGGGAAAGGAGAGGGAGGAGATAGGTGATTGGGGAGGGCTTGTCTAACGGGAGATGGGATGTGATGTACTGGGATCTCCCGATCGCCATCGGGGTAGGTAGGAGCGAGCAGGTGAGGTTTCCGTGGGGAAGGGGAAGAAGGAAAGAAGAAAAGGGATGGAAGAGAAAGTGAGCAATGAATCAATTCATCATAGCTGTCGTTTATAGACGCACACCTCCAGGTTATATCCTCCTGGCCACTTACAGGCTCTCACACTCCAAGGCCCAACGACACGGCCCAACACTTGCTATAACCCCTGGGCTAGGCCCAAACACACTCCCTCTACTACTCTCTATTTCCTCCTGACGGCATGCCTGCAGTAGTTGAAGCCATGGTGCTGACAGGTACTCCTCCCGAAGAACCAGCTTGTCCCCAAGCTGGTGCTGCTGGATAATGCAGACACAAGGCATCATAATCTTCCCAAGTTGCTGCTGATGCTGGCAAGGCAGACCATTGCACCAAAATCTGCGAGTGGGCATTGTTGCCCTTTTTAACCAATCGCCTGTCGAGAATTTCTTCAGGTTGCAGGTCTGAACCAGACAAATCCTGAGTTGGTATTGTATGGAAGACCGGGGTGTGGTCAGGTACATGCTCTTTCAGTTGAGAGACATGGAATACTGGGTGAATCAGAGCTTCATTGGGTAGCTGTAATTTGTATGCAGCTGGTCCAATTCTTTCCAGGATTTCAAAAGGACCAAAGAACTTGAGGGCCAATTTGAAGGAAATATGCCCTAGAGGCAATAATAAAGTTATTATTTATTTCCTCATATCATGATAAATGTTTATTATTCATGCTAGAATTGTATTAACCGGAAACATGATACATGTGTGAATACATAGACAAACATATAGTCACTAGTGTGCCTCTACTTGACTAGCTCATTAATCAAAGATGGTTATGTTTCCTAAACCATAGACATGTGTTGTCATTTGATTAATGGGATCACATCATTAGAAGAATGATGTGATTGACATGACCCATTCCGTTAGCCTAGCACTTGATCGTTTAGTATACTGCTATTGCTTTCTTCATGACTTATACATGTTCCTGTAACTATGAGAAATATGCAACTCCCGTTTACCGTAGGAACACTTTGGGTACTACCAAACGTCACAACGTAACTGGGTGATTATAAAGGAGTACTACAGGTGTCTCCAAAGGTACATGTTGAGTTGGCGTATTTCGAGATTAGGTTTTGTCACTCCGATTGTCGAAGAGGTATCTCTGGGCCCTCTCGGTAATGCACATCATTATAAGCCTTGCAAGCAATGTGACCAAATGAGTTGGTTACGGGATGATGCATTACAGAACGAGTAAAGAGACTTTACGGTAACGAGATTGAACTAGGTATTGGATACCGACGATCAAATCTCGGGCAAGTAACACACCGATGACAAAGGGAACAACGTATGTTGTTATGCGGTTTGACCGATAAAGATCTTCGTAGAATATGTAGGAACCAATATGGGCATCCAGGTCCCGCTATTGGTTATTGACCGAGAATGGTTCTAGGTCATGTCTACATAGTTCTCGAACCTGTAGGGTCTGCACGCTTAACGTTACAATGACAGTTTTATTATGAGTTTATAAGTTTTGATGTACCAAAGTTTGTTCGGAGTCCCGGATGTGATCACGGACATGACGAGGAGTCTCGAAATGGTCGAGACATAAAGATTGATATATTGGAAGCCTGTGTTTGGACATCGGAAAGGTTCCGGGTGAAATCGGGATTTTACCGGAACACCGGGGGGTTACCGGAACCCTCCCGGGGGTTAATGGGCCTTAGTGGGCCATGAGGGAGAAGAGGAGGGCCGGCCAGGGTAGGCCGCGTGCCCCCTCCCCCCCTAGTCCGAATAGGACAAGGAAGGGGGGCGGCGCCCCCCTTTCCTCTTTCCCCTCCCCCCTTTCCTTCTCCACCAAGGCAAGAGGGGGGAGTCCTACTCCCGGTGGGAGTAGGACTCCTCCAGGCGCACCCCAAGGGGGCCGGCTGCACCTTCCCCTCCCTCCTTTATATACGGGGGCAGGGGGGCACCCCATAACACACAAGTTGATCTACGGATCGTTCCTTAGCCGTGTGCGGTGCCCCCCTCCACCATATTCCACCTCGGTCATATCGTCGCGGAGTTTAGGCGAAGCCCTACGCCGGTAGAGCATCATCATCGTCACCACGCCGTCGTGCTGACGGAACTCATCCCCGAAGCTTTGCTGGATCAGAGCCCGGGGATCGTCATCAAGCTGAACGTGTGCTGAACTCGGAGGTGCCGTACGTTCGGTGCTTGGATCGGTCGGATCGTGAAGACATACGACTACATCAACCGCGTTGTCATAACGCTTCCGCTTACGGTCTACGAGGGTACGTGGACAACACTCTCCCCTCTTGTTGCTATGCCATCACCATGATCTTGCGTGTACGTAGGATTTTTTTTGAAATTACTACGTTCCCCAACAGTGGCATCCGAGCCTAGGTTTTATGAGTTGATGTTATATGCACGAGTAGAACACAAGTGAGTTGTGGGCGATATAAGTCATACTGCTTACCAGCATGTCATACTTTGGTTCAGCGGCATTGTGAGATGAAGCGGCCCGGACCGACATTACGCGTACGCTTACGCGAGACTGGTTTTACCGCTATGAGCACTCGTTGCTTAAAGGTGACCGACGGGTGTCTGTCTCTCTCACTTTAGTTGAACAGAGTGTGGCTACGCCCGGTCCTTGCGAAGGTTAAAACAGCACCAACTTGACAAACTATCGTTGTGGTTTTGATGCGTAGGTAAGAACGGTTCTTGCTAAGCCCGTAACAGCCACGTAAAAATTGCAACAACAAAGTAGAGTACGTCTAACTTGTTTTTGTAGGGCATGTTGTGATGTGATATGGTCAAGACGTGATGCTATATTTTATTGTATGATGATCATGTTTTCTAACCGAAGTTATCGGCAACTGGCAGGAGCCATATGGTTGTCGCTTTATTGTATGAAATGCAAACGCCCTGTAATTGCTTTACTTTATCACTAAGCGGTAGCGATAGTCGTAGAAGCAATAGATGGCGTAACGACAACTACGATGGAGATCAAGGTGTTGCGCCGGTGACGATGGTGATCACGACGGTGCTTCGAAGATGGTGATCACAAGCACAAGATGATGATGGCCATATCATATCACTTATATTGATTGCATGTGATGTTTATCCTTTATGCATCTTATCTTGCTTTGATTGACGGTAGCATTTTAAGATGATCTCTCACTTAATAATCAAGAAGTGTTCTCCCTGAGTATGCACCGTTGCGAAAGTTCTTCGTGCTGAGACACCACGTGATGATCGGGTGTGATAGGCTCTATGTTCAAATACAACGGGTGCAAAACAGTTGCACACGCGGAATACTCAGGTCATACTTGACGAGCCTAGCATATACAGATATGGCCTCGGAACACGGAGACCGAAAGGTCGAACGTGAATCATATAGTAGATATGATCAACATAGTGATGTTCACCATTGAAACTACTCCATCTCACGTGATGATCGGACATGGTTTAGTTGATTTGGATCACGTGATCACTTAGATGACTAGAGAGATGTCTGTCTAAGTGGGAGTTCTTCAGTAATATGATTAATTGAACTTAAATTTATCATGAACTTAGTACCTGATAGTATTTTGCTTGTCTATGTTTGTTTGTAGATAGATGGCTCATGCTGTTGTTTCGTTAAATTTTAATGTGTTCCTTGAGAAAGCAAAGTTGAAAGATGATGGTAGAAATTACACGGACTGGGTCCGTAACCTGAGGATTATCCTCATTGCTGCACAGAAAAGTTACATCCTGGAAGCACCGCTGGGTGCCAGGCCTGCTGCTGATGCAACCGACGACGTTAAGAACATCTGGCAGAGCAAAGCTGATGACTACTCGATAGTTCAGTGTGCCATGCTTTACGGCTTAGAACCGGGTCTTCAACGACGTTTTGAACATCATGGAGCATATGAGATGTTTCAGGAGTTGAAGTTAATATTTCAAGCAAATGCCCGGATTGAGAGATATGAAGTCTCCAATAAGTTCTATAGCTGCAAGATGGAGGAGAATAGTTCTGTCAGTGAACACATACTCAAAATGTCTGGGTATAATAATCACTTGATTCAACTGGGAGTTAATCTTCCTGATGATAGTGTCATTGACAGAATTCTCCAATCACTGCCACCAAGCTACAAGAGCTTCGTGATGAACTATAATATGCAAGGGATGAACAAAACTATTCCCGAGCTCTTCGCAATGCTAAAAGCCGCGGAGGTAGAAATCAAAAAGGAGCATCAAGTGTTGATGGTTAACAAGACCACCAGTTTCAAGAAAAAGGGCAAAGGGAAGAAGAAGGGGAACTTTAAAAAGAACAACAAGCAAGTTGCTACTCAAGAGAAGAAACCCAAGTCTGGACCTAAGCCTGAAACTGAGTGCTTCTACTGCAAGCAGACTGGACACTGGAAGCGGAACTGCCCCAAGTATTTGGCGGATAAGAAGGATGGCAAAGTGAACAAAGGTATATGTGATATACATGTTATTGATGTGTACACTGCCCCAAGTATTTGGCGGATAAGAAGGATGGCAAAGTGAACAAAGGTATATGTGATATACATGTTATTGATGTGTACCTTACTAATGCTCGCAGTAGCACCTGGGTATTTGATACTGGTTCTGTTGCTAATATTTGCAACTCGAAACAGGGACTACGAATTAAGCGAAGATTGGCTAAGGACGAGGTGATGATGCGCGTGGGAAATGGTTCCAAAGTCGATGTGATCGCGGTCGGCACGCTACCTCTACATCTACCGTCGGGATTAGTTTTAGACCTAAATAATTGTTATTTGGTGCCAGCGTTGAGCATGAACATTATATCTGGATCTTGTTTGATGCGATAGGTTATTCATTTAAATCAGAGAATAATGGTTGTTCTATTTATATGAGTAATATCTTTTATGGTCATGCACCCTTGAAGAGTGGTCTATTTTTATTGAATCTCGATAGTAGTGATACACATATTCATAGTGTTGAAACCAAAAGATGCAGAGTTGATAACGATAGTGCAACTTATTTGTGGCAGTGCCATTTAGGTCATATCGGTGTAAAGCGCATGAAGAAACTCCATACTGATAGGCTTTTGGAATCACTTGATTATGAATCACTTGGTACTTGCGAACCGTGCCTCATGGGCAAGATGACTAAAATGCCGTTCTTCGGAACTATGGAGCGAGCAACTGATTTGTTGGAGATCATACATACTGATGTTTGTGGTCCAATGAATGTTGAGGCTCACGGCGGATATCGTTATTTTCTCACCTTCACAGATGATTTGAGCAGATATGGGTATATCTACTTAATGAAACACAAGTCTGAAACATTTGAAAAGTTCAAAGAATTTCAGAGTGAAGTGGAAAATCATCGTAACAAGAAAATAAAGTTTCTACGATCTGATTGTGGAGGAGAATATTTGAGTTACGAGTTTAGTCTACACTTGAAACAATGCGGAATAGTTTCGCAACTCATGCCACCCGGAACACCACAACGAAATGGTGTGTCCGAACGTCGTAATTGTACTTTACTAGATATGGTGCGATCTATGATGTCTCTTACTGATTTACCGCTATCGTTTTGGGGTTATGCTTTAGAGACGGCCGCATTCACGTTAAATAGGGCACCATCAAAATCCGTTGAGACAACACCTTATGAACTGTGGTTTGGCAAGAAACCAAAGTTGTCGTTTCTTAAAGTTTGGGGCTGCGATGCTTATGTGAAGAAACTTCAACCAGATAAGCTCGAACCCAAATCGGAGAAATGTGTCTTCGTAGGATACCCAAAAGAGATTATTGGGTACACCTTCTATCACAGATCTGAGGGCAAGATTTTCGTTGCTAAAATCGGATCCTTTCTAGAGAAGGAGTTTCTCTCGAAAGAAGTGAGTGGGAGGAAAGTAGAACTTGATGAGATAATTGTATCTACTCCCTTGTTGGAAAGTAGTTCATCACAAGAACCGGTTCCTATGACAACTACACCAACTAGTGAGGAAGCTGATGATATTGATCATGAAACTTTAGATCAAGTTTCTACTGAACCTCGTAGGTCTACCAGAGTAAGATCTGCACCAGAGTGGTACGGTAATCCTATTCTGGAAGTCATGTTACTTGACCATGATGAACCTACGAACTATGAGGAAGCGATGATGAGCCCAGATTCCGCAAAATGGCTAGAGGCCATGAAATCTGAGATGGGATCCATGTACGAAAACAAAGTATGGACTTTGGTTGACTTGCCCGATGATCGACAAGCCATTGAGAATAAATGGATCTTTAAGAAGAAGACTGACGCTGATGGTAATATAATTGTCTATAAATCTCGACTTGTTGCAAAAGGTTTTCGACAAGTTCAAGGGGTTGACTACGATGAGACTTTCTCACCCGTAGCGATGCTTAAGTCTGTCCGAATCATGTTAGCTATTGCTGCATCTCATGATTATGAAATTTGGCAAATGGATGTCAAAACTGCATTCTTGAATGGATTTCTGGAAGAAGAGTTGTATATGATGCAACCAGAAGGTTTTGTTGATCCAAAAGGTGCTAACAAAGTGTGCAAGCTCCAGC
Organism: Triticum aestivum; assembly: GCF_018294505.1. Classification (NCBI taxonomy): domain Eukaryota; kingdom Viridiplantae; phylum Streptophyta; class Magnoliopsida; order Poales; family Poaceae; genus Triticum; species Triticum aestivum. The sequence goes on from NC_057807.1 coordinate 415,167,592, forward strand.
GATCCATTTATGGACTGGTGCAAGCATCTCGGAGTTGGAATAAACGTTTTGATAGTGTGATCAAAGCATATGGTTTTATACAGACTTTTGGAGAAGCTTGTATTTACAAGAAAGTGAGTGGGAGCTCTGTAGCATTTCTGATTTTATATGTAGATGACATATTATTAATTGGAAATGATATAGAATTTCTGGATAGCATAAAGGGATACTTGAATAAAAGTTTTTCAATGAAAGACCTCGGTGAAGCTGCTTACATATTGGGCATCAAGATCTGTAGAGATAGATCAAGATGCTTAATAGGACTTTCACAAAGCACATACCTTGACAAAATTTTGAAAAAGTTCAAAATGGATCAGGCAAAGAAAGGTTTCTTGCCTGTGCTACAAGGTGTGAAGTTGAGTCAAACTCAATGCCCGACCACAGCAGAAGATAGAGAGAAAATGAAAGATGTTCCCTATGCTTCAGCCATAGGCTCTATCATGTATGCAATGCTGTGTACCAGACCTGACGTATGCTTAGCAATAAGCTTGGCAGGAAGGTACCAAAGTAATCCAGGAGCGGATCACTGGACAGCGGTCAAGAACATCCTGAAATACCTGAAAAGGACTAAGGATATGTTTCTCGTATATGGAGGTGACAAAGAGCTAGTCGTAAATGGTTACGTTGATGCAAGCTTTGACACTGATCCGGACGATTCTAAATCGCAAACCAGATACGTGTTTTTATTAAATGGTAGAGCTGTAAGTTGGTGCAGTTCTAAACAAAGCGTCGTGGCGGGATCTACATGTGAAGCAGAGTACATAGCTGCTTCTAAAGCAACAAATGAAGGAGTCTGGATGAAGGAGTTCATTACCGATCTAGGTGTCATGCCTAGTGCATCAGGACCAATGAAGATCTTCTGTGACAATACTAGTGCAATTGCTTTGGCAAAGGAATCCAGATTTCACAAGAGGACCAAGCACATCAAGAGACGCTTCAATTCCATTCGGGACCAAGTCCAAGTGGGAGACATAGAGATTTGCAAAATACATACGGATCTGAATGTTGCAGACCCATTGACTAAGCCTCTCTCACGAGCAAAACATGATCAACACCAAGACTCCATGGGTGTTAAAATCATTACTGTGTAATCTAGATTATTGACTCTAGTGCAAGTGGGAGACTGAAGGAAATATGCCCTAGAGGCAATAATAAAGTTATTATTTATTTCCTCATATCATGATAAATGTTTATTATTCATGCTAGAATTGTATTAACCGGAAACATGATACATGTGTGAATACATAGACAAACATATAGTCACTAGTGTGCCTCTACTTGACTAGCTCATTAATCAAAGATGGTTATGTTTCCTAAACAATAGACATGTGTTGTCATTTGATTAATGGGATCACATCATTAGAAGAATGATGTGATTGACATGACCCATTCCATTAGCCTAGCACTTGATCGTTTAGTATACTGCTATTGCTTTCTTCATGACTTATACATGTTCCTGTAACTATGAGAAATATGCAACTCCCGTTTACCGGAGGAACACTTTGGGTACTACCAAACGTCACAACGTAACTGGGTGATTATAAAGGAGTACTACAGGTGTCTCCAAAGGTACATGTTGAGTTGGCGTATTTCGAGATTAGGTTTTGTCACTCCGATTGTCGAAGAGGTATCTCTGGGCCCTCTCGGTAATGCACATCATTATAAGCCTTGCAAGCAATGTGACCAAATGAGTTGGTTACGGGATGATGCATTACGGAACGAGTAAAGAGACTTGCCGGTAATGAGATTGAACTAGGTATTGGATACCGATGATCAAATCTCGGGCAAGTAACACACCGATGACAAAGGGAACAACGTATGTTGTTATGCGGTTTGAAAGATAAAGATATTCGTAGAATATGTAGGAACCAATATGGGCATCCAGGTCCCGCTATTGGTTATTGACCGAGAATGGTTCTAGGTCATGTCTACATAGTTCTCGAACACGTAGGGTCCGCACGCTTAACGTTACGATGACAGTTTTATTATGAGTTTATAAGTTTTGATATACTGAAGTTTGTTCGGAGTCCCGGATGTGATCACGGACATGACGAGGAGTCTCGAAATGGTCGAGACATAAAGATTGATATATTGGAAGCCTATGTTTGGACATCGGAAAGGTTCCGGGTGAAATCGGGATTTTACCGGAACACCGTGGGGTTACCGGAACCCTCCCGGGGTTAATGGGCCTTAGTGGGCTACGAGGGAGAAGAGGAGGGCCGGCCAGGGCAGGCCGCGCGCCCCCTCCCCCCCTAGTCCGAATAGGACAAGGAAGGGGGGGCGGTGCCCCCCTTTCCTCTTTCCCCTCCCCCCTTTCCTTCTCCACCAAGGCAAGAGGGGGGAGTCCTACTCCCGGTGGGAGTAGGACTCCTCCAGGCGCACCCCAAGGGGGCCGGCCGCACCTCCCCCTCCCTCCTTTATATACGGGGGCAGGGGGCACCCCATAACACACAAGTTGATCTACGGATCGTTCCTTAGCCGTGTGCGGTGCCCCCCTCCACCATATTCCACCTCGGTCATATCGTCGCGGAGTTTAGGCGAAGCCCTGCGCCGGTAGAGCATCATCATCATCACGACACCGTCATGCTGACGGAACTCATCCCCGAAGCTTTGCTGGATCGGAGCCCTGGGATCGTCATCAAGCTGAACGTGTGCTGAACTCGGAGGTGTCGTACGTTCGGTGCTTGGATCGGTCGGATCGTGAAGATGTACGACTACATCAGCCGCGTTGTCATAACGCTTCCGCTTACGGTCTACGAGGGTACGTGGACAACACTCTCCCCTCTCGTTGCTATGCCATCACCATGATCTTGCGTGTACGTAGGATTTTTTTTGAAATTACTACGTTCCCCAACACAATTTTGGACAAGGCCTGTTGGCCACTGAATGTTGAGCATAGGGTTGTAACTTGAGGTACACCTTGTCGCCAACCTGAAACTCTCTTTCACTTCTTTGCTGGTCAGCATAATGTTTGATCCTGGTCTGAGCTCTCAAGAGATGTTCTTTGAGCTGATCACAGTGTGCTTGATTTTCAGAAATCCACTGTTGCACATCGGGGTGTGGAGAAGAGGAGGTCACAGGAAATGTACCATAATGAGGTTCATGTCCATAGAGAGCTTTGTAAGGAGAGCAACCCAAAGAGGTGTGGTGGTTGGTGTTATACCAGAATTCCGCCACAGAAAGCCACGATTGCCACTGTCTAGGTTGGTCATGCACAGCACATCTCAAATACATTTCTAGACATTGATTCACCCTTTCGCTTTGTCCATCAGTTTGTGGGTGATAGGCCGTGCTCATCAAGAGTTTAGTGCCCCATAATTTGAACAACTCTTTCCAAAAAACACTAGTGAAGATTTTGTCTCTGTCTGAGATAATAGTTTTGGGAGGGCCATGTAGTTTGACCACTTGATCCAGAAATGCTCTTGCTACTACATGAGAAGTGAATGGATGCTTGAGTGGGATAAAATGACTGTATTTTGTAAACCTGTCGACCATCACAAGGATAGAGGAGTAACCATTTGATTTAGGCAGTCCCTCAATGAAATCCATTGTAATGTCCAGCCAAGGCCCCTGAGGCACAGGCAATGGATGTAACAAGCCCGGAGATCTGCAATGTTCATGCTTAGCTTGCTGACAGACTCCACATTGTTTGAGAAAATCTTGAACATCTTGTTTCAGATTTGTCCAGCAGAACAGTTTCTTGACCCGCTGATAAGTTGCTTGAATTCCAGAGTGTCCCCCTACTGCACTGGAGTGAAAGTTAGCAATAACCTTAGTTTTGAGGGCTGTATTGGCCCCTAGCCAAATCCTTCCTTGATAGTGAATAATGCCCTCTTGCAGACTGTAGCCATCCAGAGGCTCTGAGGAAAGGGCGAATTTCTGCATAAGTTGTTGTGCTTCCTTGTCCACTGTATATGGATTTAAAACTTCCTGCATCCACACTGGTTGAGTGTGGGAAATTAATCGAGTGGCCATAAGATGACCCACCCTGGACAAAGCATCAGCAGCCACATTCTCCACTCCTTTCTTATACTGAAATTTGAATTCCAATCCTCCCAGTTTTGTCATTGCTTTTCTTTGTAATTCAGTTGAAAGCACTTGATACCCCAGGTGACAAAGACTCTGGTGATCCGTCTTAATAATGAAAGGTCCCCTGCTCAAATAGGCTCTCCATTTCTCCACAGCCATGATAATAGCCAAAAATTCTTTCTCATAAATGGAGAGCTGCTGGTTTCGCACACTCAAAGCCTTGCTGTAAAATGCTATAGGGTGTCCCTCCTGAGCCAACACTGCTCCAATGCCCGTTGCACAAGCATCTGTCTCTATAGTGAATTGTTTAGAGAAGTCAGGTAAAAGCAGCACCGGAGTAGAGGTCATGGCCTTTTTGAGAGCTTGGAAAGCTAGGTTGGCCTCCTCACTCCATTGAAAAGCTTTCTTCTGAAGCAAGGTTGTTAGTGGTCTGGCCAGCACTCCACAGCCCTTCACAAATTTTCTGTAGTAACCAGTCAGCCCCAAGAACCCTCGCAGCTCAGTTGGGTTAGCTGGCACTGGCCACTTAACCATAGCCTCTGTCTTGGCTGGGTCTGTGGCCACCCCTTTGTCAGAGATGATATGGCCCAAATATTCCAACTGAGACTGAGCAAAGAAGCATTTGGATTCTTTTGCATAAAATTGATGCTCCCTGAGCAGTTGAAACACCACCCTTAAGTGCTCCTTATGCTCTTCCAGAGTGTGACTGAAGACTAGAATATCATCCATAAAGGCGAGCACAAACTTCCTAATATACGGTGCAAACAGATAATTCATGACACACTGGAATGTGGATGGGGCCATTGCCAAACCAAAAGGCATGACCTTAAATTGGTATTGTCCCAGATGTGTCTTAAAGGTAGTCTTGAACTCATCTTGAGGAACCATTCTAATTTGATGGTACCCGGCCTTTAGATCTATTTTGGAAAAATAGGCTGTGCCAGCCAACTCATCCAATAGTTCTTCCACAATTGGCATAGGAAATCTGTTCTTCATAGTGATAGCATTTAATTTTCTGTAATCAATGCAAAATCTCCATGAACCATCCTTCTTTTTCACCAATAGAACAGGGGATGCAAAGGGACTCATGCTAGGTGTGATTAGTCCAGCTTTAAGCATTTCCTCCACTTGCCTCTCTATCTCATCTTTCTGTAGAGGTGAGTATCGATAAGGCCTGGAATTAACTGGCTGAGCATCAGGGATAAGATGGATTGCATGGTCAAAAGTCCTGTGGGGAGGGAGAGTCTTGGGCTCTTGAAATATGTCCTGATATTCAGTAATGAGCTGCTGTATAGGTTCAGGAGGGGCTACTGAAGTTGGACTTTCCTTAGGCATAAGCACAGCAGTGGCCCATATATCATTTCCTTTCTCCCATTTCAACACTTGATCAACTGACATTCTCTGTAACGCTGCTGGTTCCTGAGTCTGAATGCCCTTCAATTTTATTTCTGTGCCTTTGTAAAGAAATTGAACCCACTTTTCCTTCCAATGGCAAGTCATAGGACTCCATTGTTCGAGCCAATCCATTCCCAGGATTATGTCATGTCCTCCTAACTCCACCACTTTCAGTGGGTAACTGAAAGTGTTTCCCTGTATCCACCAAGTGAGTTCTGGAAGTTCAGCTTTACAAGGTAACACATCCCCATTAGCTACTTTAACTGACAGAGCAGTCTGCAGAGATTGTGGCTGCAGTTTCAATCTGTCCAGGATAGCTTCATCAATGAAACTATGTGTACTGCCGGAGTCAAGGAGAATAATCACAACTTGATTTCCCACCATTGCTCTCAATCGAATTGTTTTGGGATGATCTGCACCGGAGAGAGCATTGATAGATAACAGGAGCTCTTCTTCGACTGCTTCCTGCATAGCAATGGCGTCCAACACGGCGTCAGGTATTCGGTCAGCATCAGAGTTAGTCCCGACTATGGCATTTGCTTGAGCCGCCGCGGGTTTAGCACAACTGTGACCTGGGGCAAACTTCTCCCCACACCCAAAATAGAGACCATTTGCACGACGGTACTCTTTCAGTTGTCGTGCGTGCCAGATATCCCCGGAGGCTTGCCCCCCTCTGCTGTCAGGTTTAGTGACACTGGATTTTGGAAATTGTCGTGGTGCCCGAGCTCGAAGCAGAGTTCCTTCTTGCACTGATGCAAATGCTGCAGCTGCTGCCACTATGAGTGGAAACTGAATCTCCACTGCCCCACGCAATTCTTCTTTTAATCCTAAAATAAACCGTGTGACCAAGAAGGTATCACTGATAGCAGGGTCATACAGCCGCACCTGATAGACTAACTGAAGGAAACTTCTCCTGTATTCATCAACATTGCTTTCCTGTTTCAACATCAGCAGTGCTTTCATCTTATCCCGGTGACACTGAGCATCAAACTCTTGTATGACAGCCTCTTTGAACTGACGCCATTCCACCCATCCCACCTCCTGTTTGTATGTGAGATACCAATGTGCAGCATCACCTCCCAAGTGCAGAGTAGCTGATGTTACCTTGAAGTTCTCCGGGATGTCATAGAGCAGGAAGAATGACTCACAACCATCGATCCAGATGCGAACATCGTCTCCTTCAAATCGTGGGAAGTCCATTTTCGGCATCCATGGCCTGCGTGACGACTGTCCCTCCGGGGTCTGACCCTCCACGCATCCTGGATCCGGTTGAGCTGAGGATCCAGTTTGCGGCCGCGGCCGGGGAACTTGTAAGGGCGGAGGCGGGGGATGCGGAGGTGGCGAGGGCAGCAACGCCTCTGTCGTGTCACGCGGTGAGGTGGTCTGCTGCGCCGCCTTGGCCCCCTTGGCCACTGAAACTTGCTCTTGGTGCACATCCGCGATCGAGCTCATCGTGAGGTTCACCTTTGCTTGTACTGCGTCGATCTGGCCAGCTTGTTCCTCCATCTTCTTATCGATCTCCTCCAGCCGCGATGAGATTGCGTCAATCCCCTCAATTTTGTCCCGCACAAATTTGAGGGCCTCCAATTCCTTCATCAATCTCTCCTCAAACGCCTCCATGGCCAAAATCACTTGCCTCAATTGCACACTTGGCTTGGACGGCGCCGTTGCTGCTCCCGCCCCGAATCCGCGAACCCACTTCTGGATTTACACAGATCAAACCCGAGGGCGTTCTGCAACCTTCCGCAGGATTTACCAGCTAGATCAAGAGATTACGGAAGCGCAAACGGGTCAGACCAAGCTCTGAATACCAACTGTGATGTACTGGGATCTCCCGATCGCCATTGGGGTAGGTAGGAGCGAGTAGGTGAGGTTTCCGTGGGGAAGGGGAAGAAGGAAAGAAGAAAGGGGGCGGAAGAGAAAGTGAGCAATGAATCAATTCGTCATAGCTGTCGTTTACAGATGCACACCTCCAGGTTATATCCTCCTGGCCACTTACAGGCTCTCACACTCCAAGGCCCAACGACACGGCCCAACACTTGCTATAACCCCTGGGCTAGGCCCAAACACACTCCCTCTACTACTCTCTATTTCCTCCTGATGGCATGCCTGCAGTAGTTGAAGCCATGGTGCTGACATGGGAGAAGAGAAGTTTCTCCATGGCGGCTGATGCAGGAGAAGGTAGTGGCAGCGAGATGGCTGAGAGAAGAGAGAGAGACAGTAGAAGGAGGGAGAGCCTCCATGCACTAAGAAAGAAGAAGGGAAACGAGTGGCTAGCTATTGCGGTGCCAAAGGATAAGGTCCACTGCATCACGCCTATATGCGTATGAAAACTGAGCGAAGCGAGCGAGCCATACGACCAGCCCAGCGTTGGGCCGACGCGCCATAAATAAAACTGTAAAAAAGAAACTCCCAGCGATCCTTTTTGGTACAGTCCATTAACATCCTAGATTAATGGGCTGGAATGCGCTGGCCGAGGGCTTCGTTTCGGCCTCTGGATCAGCAGCCCACAGGACATCAGATGTGCGGGAACCCTAAGTAGCCGCCGCCCGCCGCCACCCGCTGTGCCCATCCCCATGGCTGCTTCCCCTCCTCCTTTGAAAGTGGTCGCCGGCGCTGAAGACGGGAACTCCTCCTCCGCCAACCCAAAGATCCAGCCGACCGAGGCCAAAGTCGGTGAAGAGAAGGCTGCCGCCATGGATTCAACGTCATGGCTTGGCCGCTTTGGCCAGCTCTACTTGGCCCTCCGTTCACTGGTCATCCGGGCCTTGCCGGTGAAGACCGAAACCGAGAGGGGGGAGGCCACCGGTGCCAAAGACGGGAATTCCTCCGCCGCCAGTACCAAGATCCAACCGCCGCGGCACGCCGGAAGTGCCTGTGAGAAAACGTCCTGGCCAGGCCGCTTTGGCCCGTTCATCTACCCCGCCCTCCTTCTGTGTTTTGATTTTCGGTTTGTGTTTTTTTTCGTCCTTGGCCGAAATGGCCGAATTTCAAGAATTTTAAATTTTTTGGCAAAATCTCGGGCGAAATTGCAGAATCAAAATTTGAAATTTTGACCAAAATTCGACCGAAATTTGGTCGAAATTCGGCCGAAATTCGAACAAAATTTGAAATAAAACAAAGCCTAAACATAGCAGCGCAACAACCATCAGAATTGATCATATAAACTTCATCAAACAAGCTCTAGGGATTAATAAAACTGCATCTGTCCAACATAACAGGCACACATTAGTTATAAAGTTGCCTCCAACATAACCCTTAACAGTCCAGCATCAGTTCAACCATCACAGCATAGTTCAGACTTTAAATAGTCCGGTGCAGCCAACAGACTTAAAAGGGTTACAGATAGAAACAACAGCTCCAAAAGACAACCATTAAAGCATGACATTGAAACAGCAGCTCCAAGCTTGCCTATATCCAAAAGCTTCTTTATATCCTTGGTTATTCTATTTCTACACACGCCATTTCTGGTTTAGAGAAAACAAAGGAAGGGTCAGGATGGAGGTAGTTATGCATCGGAATTATCTTCTACCACTTTGTGCAACAAAAAATAAAATGGATTAACAGGACAAGTTAGTAGCTAGTAGAACACTAATCAAATGTTATGCATGCTCATGAATCAAATAACAAATCTACTGCAGCAATATAGTTTTTTATTCACAAAAAAGCTTCAGGAGCAAAGGTTAAATGCCTCCATATACTAGAATGATGAATTCTAGTTTATAGTTTGTACTCCAGCACAACAAAACTCTAAGGATACAAAGAAAGCAACATAGACACAAACAACCTGCTGTTGGCTTGGACTAGCCATTTGTCAATTGTCATACAGAAGGAAAATCCACAGTGAAAAATGTGAATAAAAAATCATGCATAAGCACAAAAATATTGAAGGATAAATATAGTGGTTAACATACCTATAAAACAGCAGCTCCAAGCTTGCATACATCCCAAAGCATCTTGATATCCTTAGTTCTTCATGTGGCATTTCTGGTTCAGAGAAAACAGAGAGGATCAAGATGCATGTAGTTCAACATCAGAATTTTTTCATCTTCCACTTTGTGCATAATGAAATAAAATGGACTAACAAGGAAGTGTCTAGTGTAACAATAGTCAAGTGGTAACATTTCAGGATAATATAAATACATTGCTTAACATGTCAATGAGGCTAGGCATAGATAGAAAGTGCATACATCTAAGTAACTAGCAGCTCCAAGTAACTAAAATATTCTAAGCAATTATCATGAATGATAAAACACTAAAAAGAAGAGACTTACCCGCAGATTTCTAAGCAACAAGTATAGGTTGTTGACGTCCTTGGTCTTCTTCTTGACAAGCCGTACAGATCTACGGGTCTCCAAATTGCCATCGTTTGGCGGTGTGTCCATTTCCACTTGAATTTGCGTCTCTTTTTCCACTTGCATTTGTGCCTCTTGCTGATCTTGCATTGATGGACCATCTTCCTTGTCCTCACTCACCCCATCATTATCCTCATTCTCACTTTAATTGAACCTAGCAAATCAATAACAATATTCCATTTGCATAGTGTAAACAAGCAAAGCATAGTAATCTGGCTGCATACCAAGCAAATACTCTAGAAATGTGCACCTATAAGATCGAGATATATGCCTTACTATATAGAAATATGACAGAGAGATCCAACTACTCTGAATTGTGATCATCCTCATCTCACTAGATGGACAGCGCAATGTACTGTTATGTCCACTCACGCCAAAAAACTTCAATCAATTTACGAACAAATACAAAATAGTTTCATGGAACTACTGAATTAAATGAGAGCTCTAGGCCATCTTTTTTTATTTGAACTAAGCTAGAGCTCCCTATAAGATCCCCATGCAATCTCACAGCTCATATCATGTTAGTATGTTACCTTTCCAAGATCTTTGGGAACCACTTGCACTTGCATCATGGTTGCCGCTGCCACTCCTATTTGCAGTTCCATTACCTGAAAATCAAATGACAAAAGAACACCGGTCAGTTATGAAGATTACGTAACTAAGGAAGCAACCCTTGCTTACTAGGGTGTCCTCATATTAATAATAAACAAAAAAAATATACAGCCCAATGCTCTAGTTTAGATACTAAGGAATAAGTAATTTATATACAACTCAATGCTCTAGTTTGCCAAACATACAAGTCACAAACTGTAATCTGTTCTTGAGAAAGATAGAATGATGCTTAGTTCTAGAACCACCACTTAATGGTACCGCTGAACATTGAAATTAATCATCGGTCAACATCTACTTTTCTGTTGAAATTAAACTGTTCTTGAGAAGAAAAAAATGTTGCGCACAAGCATGATCTCAACAGCTCAAAAATAAGCACACAGCGCAGATATATGGAACAACTATATATTTCAGGATGTTCATAACAAGGTTTGTAATCCACTTTTCTGTTGGACCAAAATAAATATTACCAGATCTAGAGCATCCTTGGTGACTACAAGATACATGTATATTTCAGATTAATAATTACACTACTGTGTTCAACTCATCAAGTCTCAACTTTTCTTACCCCCGTATGATATGTGCATTTGCCAAGCCATTTACCAGGGGCCTCTCCTTAATCTAAAGGAACACAAGTACATCGCAGTACAGATTATAACTAAGAAACAAAGCAACATCGATCTGAAATTGTTGAAGAATTAAAACTGCATGCAAGTACCAGGGACGAGACAAATTGTTGCTTCAAGTAGGAGGATATTAGGGCATCAAAAACATTCGTACCTTGCCAATCAACCTCCGCCCTATAGGCTGTTGCCGCTGCCCCTTGCTACTGCCTCCATTCAACTGGTCGGCTGGCGCACCATCAGCTCCGTTGTAGCAGCCGCCGAGCACCATACTGCAGTCTTGGAGAACCAAAGGACAGGAAGTGGATGGGTGGAGGCGAGGAGATGTGGAGGAGGGCTAGAGAAGTGAGCGCCTTGGCCGGAGATGTGGAGGAGGGAGAGGAGATGGGTTGGAAGCACTCGCCTGAGATGTGCGCAGCAGCGGCGCCGCACACAGGAGGAGGGGCAGGGAAAGAGCGATTTAGGGTTAGGTAGCGTGGGTTCGTGGTTTTGTCTCAGCGGAAGCCTAACTGGAAGGCTCTCGAAGCTGGGCCGGGCAAAAAAATTCAAACTGGGCCGAATTATTCGGGCCGATAGGCCCATATATCGGGCCCTAGCGAGACGCCTGAAATTCGGCCGAAATTCATTTTTTTCGGCCGAAAATCAAAACGCAGTCCTCCTTGCACTGCTCATCCGCATCTTACCGGTGAACAAGTACTGGCTTGAGACCTTCTGGAAGCTCGGCCCCGTCCGCCGTGCATTTATCATCCGCTGTTTTGTGGTCATGGGTTTCATGCTGATCCTGGACTTGGCCATTCCTACCGTGTTACTTGTGCATTTCCACGGGCAGGAGATGGCACAGGTGTGGGTCATGTCGCTCACCCTGTGTTCATACGCCTTCCACGCCTCCCTCTTCATCTGGAGGGATTGGTGGTTCTACACAGACTTCGCACGTCTCTCTTACGGCCCCCTGTTGGCCTTCTTCGCCGCCACTGCTATTGGCCCTCGCACCGCCATCTTCATCCTGCATTGGAGCACGGTATGGGCTGCTGGATACTTGGGCAGTTGGGCTGCTCCATCGCTTTGCACCGCCTGCACAAGGGGACTGAGCGGGGCATTGACGAGTTGCCTAGGCTGTCGTGCCATAGCAAGTACACACCCAAAGAACTCACCTTCTTGGTCTGTACCAGAGTACTCATTCTCTCGGTGGTTTGGACTATGTTCATGGCGTTGCCGCTCTACGGATCTGAGCTGACTGAAGTACTGCCTCTTGTCGTGCTCCTCTCCATTGGCTGGATTTATGTCACCCTCTGGTTATACTATGTCGCTAACGATCTCACGCACGGAGTTCTCCTTAAGGGGCCAATGAATTCACTTCCATGTCTGATCCCATGTGCGGTGTTCACTCCTACGCTCTTGCTTCTGCCTGTTATGTTCTCGGTATTGTTACATTGGCTGTTGCTGATGGCCGTGGTTGGCTTCCTTGGGTACCATCTTGCTGTCTACATACGCTACTTGCACACTGCCGCACCATGGTATGTGTGATCTACCTTGTTCGTTTAATTGTTCTATCAACTAGTTAGGTATGTATATTCTTCATATATTGTACAACTTGGATGCAATTCTTGTGTCTATGAAATTTTCTACGTTTTCATTCTAAGTTGACCATTTTGTGTTAGTGATTTAATGCCTAATTTTATGGGAAACATTAGTATGGTCTTCAGTATGTCTAGAGTGAATGATCAGTAAAAATAACACTACGACCCCTCTTTTATATGCCGCATCAAGTGCCTCATGCAACTTGCCTGCATTTATCTAAAATATTGGCAACACCTAGCCAACTAGAAGGGATCACAGTTGAGCCCAGATGTGCGCAATCATGGGCGGAGCTGGGCCCCAGGCAGCCCAGGCCGTTGCCTGGGGCGTGGGAAATTTTCTCAGCCATATATACAAAAAAACACAGGCAGCCTGGGCCAGCTGGCCCATCCACCCAGGTCAGTGCCTTTCCCTGCGCGTGTGTGTGCTACTCACGAGGGTTTGGACGAACCTGTCCGCCGCCCCTTCCCCCAACTTGACGAACCTAGGCGAGGCCGGTGGCCGCGTCCCTGCCCGTTGGCGCCGCCCGCCGCCCCGCCGCCGGCTGTCGTCGTGCTACCCATCCAGCCGCCCCCAATCCCCTTCTGCGCCTATGCCTATACACCTATCCAACCGCCCGCCCCCAGTCCCCTTCTGCGCCGTTGTGGGCTGCCGCCTTGTCCGGCGAGGCGGTGGCCCCGGCGAACTGCCGGCAAGGTGGCCGAGGTGGCCCTTCCTTGGAGGCGCCTTTTTCTCAACAGCTGCGTCACAGAGCAACTGGACAGCAGCAAGGCAGCAAGAGGAAAGCGCAAATGGTCGTATCTCTTCCAATTTTCAAACCTCAATTTTTTTTTGTAGATGCCACTATTGCTAGATGATGATTTTTGTCAGTTGCTAGATTAAACCGTTGCTGCTAGAGGCCAATGTTTGTTAGATACTTAGATGCGAAAATAAAATTTGACATTTAGTAATTTTGCGGAAATCCCTTTTGGAGCTCGGGCTCCAGTGAGGCCTCCAGATTCAGATTTGAAATTTCATTGAAATTTATATGTTTACATCTCAAAAAATTCTGAAAAAAATCACATATATACATGAAGGCATAATACACATGTGTGTAAATTTTCAGTTTAAAATACATTGAAATGAGGGCTGTGCAAAAAGATAAATATGGGGCTGTTTAACACATGATACTATTCATCCTCCCATGCCATGGATTTGTCTTTTTTGTACAGGTCGTAACTCAAGGTATTTCATCATGAATTTTTACACACATGTGAGTTACATCCTTACATACACGCATATTTTTTTCAGAATTTTTTGAACCATAAAAATTTGAATTTGATTTTTTTAAAAATAAAGGTCTCCATGGAGCTCGGCCTCCAAAACGCCTTTCTCGTAATTTTGTTCCTATATTACTGCTAGAGGCCATTGAATATCATGTTTGTTAGTAATTTTGTTGCAACATAGATTGACTTTTGTATGCCTTCAAACTGGATTTTTTGGGTAGTTTTTAGCCTTTGGTTTCTCGCCTGGGGCGTTAGCAAATCCTGGCTCCGCCATTGTGCGCAATGATATCGCAAATTGCGTATACTGCACTATATAGCACTCAAACTTTGTAACGTTGATCGTCAGTGTTACTTTCTCTCTCTGTGATTGCTGCTAACAAGGCAAAAAAAACACCTCCCCCCCTTTAGTTTATGCAAGCTGTGTGGTCACCATGGTATGTTCTGAACCAAGTTCCATTTAGGCATTGTTTGGAGAAGTACATGTAGTTGTTTTGCAGTAAACCAGACTATTAGAGTGTAATAATGCAGGTTTGTAAGAAGATTGTTGATTTAGTGAGTAGCGAGACAATAGCATAAGATGTGACGTTGCAGTTAGGTTTTGTAAAGTCATCAAAAGAAATTAGTATGAACCCAAAGCAGACTACAATTCTTAGTAACAATATCCACTTTTCCTTCTTGACCCTAACACTACTAGTGCAGTTCCAGTTTATAATTAGTTATTTTTGTGTAGGTATTCACCGTAATATTCTATCAACTACACCCTCTGTTCCTAAATGTACATCTTTTTAGAGATTTCACTATAAACTACATACAAAACAAAATGACTGAATTTACACTCTAAAATACATCTACATGCATCCGATAGTGAAATCTCTACAAAGACTTATATTTAGGAATGGAGGGAGTAGCTAGCTAGGTGATATATGTTTTATATATGGTCCAATTATTATTTTTCTTGTTGTTACCCTTATTAGCTCTGGGTATATAAGATCATCTACAGCCGGGCGCCCTATATCCGTCTCATACGCCTGGGCAGGCCGTCCGGTCGACCAGTCACAAAAAATCGACCCAACCGAAGCTCTCAAACGGGCCTCAAACACCCTGACTGATCGGCACCCCTCATATCCGTCTCAATTGTAGGGCAAATATGAGGCGGCCCGGGCACGCCCGGGCGCGTCCGCCACGTCAGCCAGCCAACCGCCAGCCCACACCGACCCCACAAAAACCCCGTCTGGGAGAAACCCTAGCTCACTCTGCTTCGCTCCCCCCTCCCCGACGCTCCCATTTCCCCAATCCGCCAAACCCCTAGCGCCGGCGACCATGTCCAGCACCGGCAACCACTCCGACGACAGCTTCAGAGACGAGGAGGAGCTGGCGCTCCGTATCGCGCTCGAGCGCTTGCGGGTCGATATGGGCGGCAGCTCCGGGTTTGGTGCGACGCCACCTGTCGCCCGTCGCCGCAGTGCCGACGCCGGCGCCGGCCCTTCCCACCCTGTGCGCGGCTCTGCGAGGCCTGCGCGATCTGCTCCTCCCACCCGACGGCCTCCTCCACCTCCGGTAGCTGCTCCACGCGGGCAGTGCTGGGTTCTATTGCCCGCTCCGCCACAACCACGGATGCGGACTCCGGAGTCGGAGGCACGTGTCGCCCGCCGCGAGAGGCAGAGGGCAAGGGTGATGGCGGGCGGGTCCGACGCATCTGCGCAGTCCGCCCGCCGCCTCCCGGTGCCTAACGAGGACGACCTTCTCCTCGAGTCGGTCACTGACTGAGGCGGAGACGAAGGCCCGACGGCTCCGGAGGATTAATGCCAAGCAGCTCCGGCTCGGCATTGAGCAATCCGAGCGGGAGGCGGCAGATGCGGCGAGGGTGGCGAAGCTCAAGTGCAAGCAAGACCGCGTTGTCCGACGCTTGCAAGGCTACATCGTCATCTCTGATTCCTCCTCCGACGACGGGTCCGACGGCTCTGACGTGGACCCACCTCCTGCCGCGGACTCCTATAGCTGCGCCAGCAACCGGAAGGGCAAAGGGCTAGCCAGGAAGTGGTAACATCCGTCTTAATTTCAAGTGATTAGATGTAGTTTGAACTTGTCGGCCGTATTATGTGTATTATGTGAACTTTGGCTATCTTTTGAAGATCCGACTGTGACTCATGATCTACGTAGTTTTTATCAACATTGCATGGGTTGCTTTGAATATGGGGGACGAAATATGAAATACGCAGGTGTGAAGGCGTGGATATAGGGAATGCCCGGTCACTATCTGCGGGGGCGGATTTGACAAATCCGACTGTAGATGCGCTAATGCATCGAAGATGCACGTCCCGCTCCTAGTTCGGCAACGCGGAGGATTTCCTAACTGGCGTGATCAATCTATCCGGATTCGTGTACAATTGTAATTTTTGGTTTTTGGCATATGTGGCCCTTCCCCTGTACTATATATAAGGCCGCATCAATCAAGCGCAAATCCTAAACGCCTTAAGCAAACAGTCCAGACCAAAGTTAGTCCAGCCCCCCCAAAAAAAACAAGTCGTGTTTCCCGAGCTTCCGAGGGCCGCCCAACTCGATATGCTCAGCCGCCACCAGCTCGACTGAGCCGGGCGACACCGAAATCCAACCGAGCAAGACCGACACCCAGTTGATTCCGCCAGCGAAGATAAGGTCGCCGGCGCTGAAGACGGGAAATCCTCCTCCGCCAACCCCAAGACCCAGCCGACGTTGGCGCTGACGGAGGCCAAAGTCGGTGAAGAGATTGCTGCCGCCATGGATTCAACGTTATGGACAATGGTTATGGATTCCCCCCTTTTTCCAGAGGGGCAAGGCCACCGGAGCCAGAGACGAGAATTCCTCCGCCGCCAGTCCGAAGATCTACCTGCCGCACGCCGGAAGTGCCTGTGGGAAGACGTTCTCGCTAGGCCGCTTTGGTCAGTTCTGCCCCGCCCTCTGTTCACTGGTCATCCGCGCCTTACTGTTACCGGTGAACAAGTACTGGCTTGAGTGCTTTTGGAAGCTTGACCCAATTCGCCGTGCACTGATCATCCGCGTCTTTGTGGCCATGGGTTTCATGCTGATGCTGGCCTTGGCCGTTCCTACCCTGTTACTTGTGCACTTCCACGGGCAGGAGATGGCACAAGTGTGGGTCATGTCGCTCACTCTGTGTTCATACGCCATGCTTGCCTCCCTCTTCATCTGGAGGGATTGGTGGTTCTACACAGACTTCGCACGTCTCTCTTACGGCCCCCTGTTGGCCTTATTCGCCGCCACTGCTATTGGCCCCCGCACCGCCATCTTCATCCTGCATTGGTGGAGCACGGTATGGGCTGCCGGATACCTGGGCTACTCCATCGCTTTGCACCGCCTGCACAAGGGGACTGAGCGGGGCATTGACGACTTGCCTAGGCCGTCGTGCCACAGCAAGGATGTGACCAAAGAACTTACCATCTTGGTCTGTATCAGAGATTCAGAGCATTCATTCTCTCGGTGGGTTGGACTATGTACATGGCGATGACGGTCTATGGAGTGAACCTGACTCAAGAGCTGCCTATTGTCTTATACCTCTCCTGCATTGGCTGGATCTATGTCACCCTCTGGTTATACTATGTCACTAATGTTCTCATGCACGGAGTTCTTAAGGGGCCAATGCGTTCACTTCCCTATCTGGTCCCATGTGCGATGCTCTCTCCTGTGATGATGTATCTGTCTGTTTTCCTCTCGGTATTGTTACATTGGCTGTTGTTGATGTCCTTGGTTGGCTTCCTTGGGTACCATCTTGCTGTTTACATACGCTACTTGCACACTGCCCCAGCATGGCATATGTGTGATCTAGCTTAACTTGTCCGTTTAATTGTTCCATCAATTAGCTAGGGTATGTATATTTTCCATATGTTCTACAACTTGGATGCAATTTTTGTGTTATGAATTTATCTTCGTTTTCATACCAAGTTGAAATTTTGTGCAAGTGATTTAATGCCTAATTTGATGGGAAACCTCAGTATGATCTTTAGTAATGTTTAGAGTGAATGATCAGTAAAATACCACTACGGCCCCTCTCTTTCTTAGGTAAAATGCATGCAGAAAATGAATTTTATTCAGGAAGATACCACTATGCCAGGGTTAGGCTTTGTTTCATGTTCCATGATACAAGTTTTGATCAAAGGGTGGTACATGAGCAATTACCCGACTCTATTTAATTATATGCATCAAGTGCCTCATGC
Organism: Triticum aestivum; assembly: GCF_018294505.1. Taxonomy (NCBI): domain Eukaryota; kingdom Viridiplantae; phylum Streptophyta; class Magnoliopsida; order Poales; family Poaceae; genus Triticum; species Triticum aestivum. The sequence continues at coordinate 415,185,690 of NC_057807.1, forward strand.
AACTTGCATGCATTTATCTAAAATATTGGCAACACCTAGCCAACTAGAAGGCATCACTGTAGGATAAGTAAATGAATAACAAAATCTTCCATGTCTTTGCTGATCAAAATCAGATAATGAAAATTTGATATTGTGAATTAAATTTAGCACCAAGGTGTGTTATGGAAAAGCATCCCCATAATATTGAATCCAAATTAGTGACAAAAATTCAAGATAAAGCCAAAATTTACTAAATTTATATTCATAATAATGTAATTAGATTATGTTGATCTCTAGTCATAGGATATGTTGATCTGCTAATTGGATGATTCTTCTAGTTACCATTTCCCAAGGACTCAATCAGGTCATTGATTGGTTTCCCACCTATTAATCTTATATCCAAACTTATTCACACTAGACAATGTATAGAACTATTGATAATTATCCGGTTTCCCATTTTTTTTCAAGGCTAGTAAATTGCTATTTTGTCCTTCTTTGATTCAAAATCATAGGGAAACTTGGAGAAGATGGTAATGAATATGTTTTACAATGCTTGTGTCCTTCTCTTAAGATTCTACAAATGTTGCTGTCAGCTATCTACATATTATAGTATATGTTTAGATGCTAGTGTTCATGCCAGTTCTCCTGCTCAAGTGCTTCTTAATTTATGAAATGTGTCTTTGACCAAATCTGTTTTTGCCGCAGACCAATAGTATGGAGAGTATGGAGAGCCTGGAGATTATTTGGGTGTATGTTCATCAAAAGCTGACCCCTTAAACTCTATGCAAGACAATGTGTACGGTCAACTTTTTATATGTTTGCATTGAGATATTATGTACTTCTACTCTTGGGGTGTTGGATATTATGTACTTCCACTATTGGGTGTTGGATGTCGGATATGTGGAGCATAATTGTTCAGCTCTCCGCAGGACAATATACTTCTAATTTTATACTCCCTCCTTTCCTTTTTATTGGGCTCGTTTTTGTGTGCGTGTGAGGTACTGATATGATGATAATTTAGGATTAAAATGCCCCAGGTTAATTGACAATCCTTCAAATTTGGACGTTAGAATTCACATGTACTGTGATTTACCTGAATTCTGGGTTTGATCTTTGAGCACAAGTAAACCTATAGTACTCCTAATGCATGCATTGTGACTTGGTGAAATTTATACAAAGAATTGCTAGGAGTGGATTTTGCAGAGTTTGAATATGTGTATGATTAACAATAGGCGGCTGCTAGGCGTTAGCTGATTGATCTTAGGAAACGCAAGGGATCAACAACCTAAAAACTGTTGATTTTCACGTGTACTCCTTGATGACACGACCTCACTAGGACCATGATATCGCTTCCATCCCCAACATGCCCATGTCTTCCCGCATCCCGCATCGTCTCTGAATCCCTGCTCCCGGCGCCGCAATAATGGTGTGCTATATTGCAATGCCGCAACAATGGTGGGATGCGACGATGCTCGGGTGGTATGATGATGCTCCAATGCAACACCAATGATGCTCTAGGGGCCTCCATATGCTCCAATGCAGCACTATTTGCACTGCCATAGCACCGCGCGCTGCCCTGCGGTGCTCCATTATAGCACCAGTGCATTGTCAATGCTCCTGTAGCACCACGTGGAGCTCGTGCATCACGACGGTGCCCTTGCGGCAACCCCCACATCCTCTTCAGAAAACTCACTATAGTGTCCCAACCCCGCGTTGTCGAAACAACACAGACGCATCGTAGCAGTGTCGCCACTCAACACTCCCAACATTCCTTGCAGCATTGCCACAACCGCGAGCCTGTCCTTTGCAGCATCAGGTGCTTCTGCTGGCCATCTGCCACAGTAGTTGTTGGCCTTGCAGCTTGCAACACAATAGTGGCTAAAGGGTATGTATTCGATGCACAAAATCACTAGAGTTGCAGCGCTTCTCGGTCATCCTTTGTGGTCGCCGCCGCAACGCCAATGATGCTCCAGCGCAGCATCGTCGGCTATGCGTGGATGCTCCATTGCAGCATCCGCAAAGCTCGACAATTCTTCCATTGGAAGCTTCTTAGCAATGCCAGTGATGTTGCATCGGGCTATATATTGTGGTGGGGCTTGCGCAAGGATGGCTGGCATCAAACCATTTCTCAATTCGCAATAGCGGGGTGATGATGGCCGCAGTTGGGAGACCGTCCTCGTAGCTAGCGTGACGAGCATGAAAGAAAAAAAAAACAAATGTGTGGAGGAAAAAAGCCTCGTAGAGAAGATACGGTTGGGAGGGGGTATGGTGAGCAGGCCCGACAGGGGGCACATATCAAGCGGATGAGGCGGTTGATGGGAAGGAGAGAACAACCAGTAGAATTAAAGAGTTCTCAGCAACGATGTTTACGCACAAATTTTCATGGGCATCGCTGATTAATTATTTGTTTCGTGCCAAAAGCCCTAGAGATTGTGCAATCAGCCCATTGTACAAAAATCATAGCACAAGTTGTCTTATGCGAGGAACAAACTTTAGCGAGGATATACTCTTGAAGTCCAGATCAAAATATTTGCTTGTGTCCTGTTTCATAGTATGGTTATCATTTACTCAATATGTATCTTGAATTTGCTAAAAGATCTCGAACAACAAAACAATGAGCTTGATGAGGACAACGACCTAGTTTCATAGACCTACGTAAAATCACTAAAATTAGATAGTTTTGTAATAAATCATCAGAACACATTAGACTAGAATTGAGATGAACTTTCAATCTCCCCTTTCTGGTGATTAAAGACATGTAAATGAAATTCTTATGTAATAAAATCTAGAAGTCTCTGGACGCAGGGGCGTACCCATGTTGAGCCACCCGGGTGCACAGGACACCGGGTGCAGGAATTTTTCTTTGTAAATTTAATGCAAACTATAGTGAAGGACACCCCATTCTTAGATGAATATTGTGAGTGATTATATGATGGGACACCGGATCATTTTCTCTCTAGGTCCGCCCCTGTCTGGACGAACGGACGATGTCCAGAAGGATCGTTGTGGAGTGGTAGGTTGAACTGTGGTGGTGGTGGTGGCTGGGCTCGAGGGTGGCTAGCTTCGCCGAGATTTGGCCGGAGATGGCTAGGTCAGTGGCGGAACTCAGGGGTTGCTCGCCGGTAGCCTGGTGGCGCCCGGTGTCGATTGAGTGGGGCCAAAAGACGAGGGGTCAAGGGGTATTTAACGGACATGGCCACAACCGTTGGTTAACATGAAGAGCGCGAGTGGGGATTGTGGGCGCGTTAGGTCATGGGCATCGTGAGCGTGTACGTCAGGCGGCGGGTGCGGAGGTTAGGGGTGACCTTAACGGGTGGGTCCCGCCTGCCAATGTGAGAGATAGAGAGCGGGTGCGGCATGGGCTCGGTTGGCTAGCTGGGCCTTAGTTGGCCTGGCTAGTTTCTTCTTCTTTTGGTTCTTTTCCTTTACTTTTCTCTTATGTCTTCTTGTTAATTCAATTAAAATTTGAATTTGATTTTTCTCCCCGATTGCAAATTTGCCTTAAAATCACTTTGGAATTTTCATGGTTGTGTTAACATCTTTCTGGATTTTGACAAACTATTTTTGTCAACTACTATTGGGCCCTTTTGGAAAGTATTTTTCTTTTACTTTCTGTTTTCTGGTTTTATTCTTTTATCCAGGTTTTACTTATAGTTTAAATTACCCACATTTAAACTATTTTCAAATATTGGTTCACTCAACAAAATAGGACAAATATTACTTTTACAAAAATTTCTTTCCTGCCCTTACGCATTGTTTGATAAAACCTTCATTCAAAGAAACTCCATGACCATTTATTAAACTCTAAAATGGTTTAGGATTTAAGAATTGGTCGTGTTTGTTTCAAAAAGGGATATTCAAGGAAATCATGGATGCAAATGCTTCTAATGCACATCCTAAATTTAGGAAAAAAATGGATGTGACAAATAAGAAGGGTGTTATCCCTGATTCTTCCGAATCTTCCTCAAAGGATTCCTGGACAGGAGCACGTTTTTTCCTTGAGGAAGAGCAGAAGATTTCCCCCCACACCTGCAGAGGAGCTGCCTTTCTTATCCTCGTTTAACCCCTGCATTTTACTTTTTATGCATAGGACTATTGGGTCCGAAAGTAGTGGTAACAACAGCTTTTGCTACCTCAGGATCTCTGACGACAATTTGGTTAATCTCATAAATGAAATCATAGAAATAACCATGACAGCCTCGGCTATTGGAGGAATTTCAATAACATCACGGTAACCAAGTTTCACCCTAACAGAAGCAAGGCGATGAAGAGTAGTATTATCAATTTCCAAAGGAACACCCACTGGTGACGAGACACAAGCCAAGTTTTGCTCGCTGATAGAGCTCCCACGACAAGTCCAGCGATGGGGATCGGGGTCATATGATTTGCTTGTGCTTTTCGTGTAGAAGAAGATGGTGGAATGAGACAATTGGGGAGGGGGAGGGGGCATGGGGTAGTTGGGGGGGGGGGGGGGGGGGGGGGGGGGCATTTGATCTCTGTGGCAATTGATTGCGCATGGACAATGTCAGAGGGCAGCTACGATGGATGAGGCTTGCCTACTTCTCGGGATGCTCCCATCCGTGCTCCCCTCTGTTTATTGTTCATCCAATGCCACAACCATGAATGTGTATGTCGTCCTTGAGTGAGTATGCTTGAACAACCTCCTACATCAACGCGAGAATGGTCGGTGATGTCTGTTCTCCCAGCCAAGCCGTTGTGCAAGCCACAGTCATGAGCGCGTACGTCATCGTTGCGCGGGTCAGCTCGAGTAACCTCCTGCATCGATGCGAGGACCGTCGATGCCGCCTGCCGTGTCGGTCTCTTTGCGCGGGTCAGCTCGAATTACCTTCGACATCGAAGCGAGGCGGCGAGGGACGCCGCTGGGGCCTGTCGTGCCGGTCACGTCGCCGTGCAGGCCACATGGCCATGAATCTGTACGTCATCTTTTTTTGCGGTGGAAACTTGAGAGCTTTATTGAATAAAAACGTTCGATGCGCAGTCAGCCAAAAGGCTGTTGATCAAGAAGCTAGGAGTATTGTCTAGCCAGCTCTCGGTCACATCAATCGTGCAAGCATGCTTAGCATAGATGTGAGCCGGACCGTTAGCTGACCTTGATACATGCTGAATTACAAAAGAAGTAAAACTACTAGCGAGCTCTCCAATCTCTACTAAGATCGGTGCCACGACTGAGCATGAATCGTGGCGATTGGTCCAGAGGTTTACTACCTCCAAACAATCCGTCTCGAGGACGACTTTTAAAAAACCCCTTAGCTTGGCGAAGATGACACCATCTCTAGCTGCCACCGCCTCCGCGATGAGGGGATCTGTCACATCGGGATATGGCTTGCTCCAAGCCCCTTGGAAGGAGCTCGGTGATCTTGCAACACCCCCACCGCCCCCTTTGCCTTCTTCTCGCCGAACAGCGGCGTCAGTATTGATCTTTACCCACGGAGAATCAGGTGGACGCCAACCATGACCTGGTAAGACTAGAGCGTGTCGTCGAGGAACATCCAGTAGTGCTAGTGACTCCCTGGTCCTCCAAACCGAATACGCTGGATCAAGTCTGTCTTCTCCATGTGTCAACTTGTTCCTCGAGTGCCAAACAAACCACATAACTGAAACGATGATAGCTAGCTCCCTGTTAGTGAATCGATCCTCGCATATGATATCTTTAGCCCATGTATTCCGGTGCAGTCGTGGCAAATGGAAATCAAAGAGCTGATGTGCTTCCTCCTAGAAGAGTTGTGCATGTGAACATTTCAACAATGCATGCTCCAGATTCACAAATTAGTTTCTTGTAAATGTCTATGCTTGAGGGTGCTCTCATCTGGCAGTATACCTCGCAGGACACGCCAGAAAAACACCCGCACTTTAGGCATAACATTCAACTTCCACAAAGCATTCCACATCCGTTGATTATCAATTGAGGGACCGGTAGCCTGCCCTTCCTCTAGAGCTGGACGCTCTTTATGAGTCATTAGAGCTCGGTACGCCGATTTGACGGTGTAGTTGCCTGAGGTCTCGTGTGCCCACGCAAGAAAATCTTCACCTCCACCTGATCGAAGAGGAATATTGAGTATGGCTTCCGCGTCAGGTGGAATGAAAGTGTCCCAGATCAGCTGCGTCCGCCATGTCCAGTTGTCAGGATCTATCAGTTCACTGACCCGGGTGATCCTGGTGTTCGATGGTCGAAGGAGTGGGGACATCGTTGTGGTCGATGGGATCCACCAGTCCACCCAGACCGCTATGGAAGATCCATCGCCAACCCGCTTAATCAAACCCATAAGCAAAACATCTCTGCCCGCTATGATTGCCCTCCAAGTAGCGGAAGAGTGCTTCAGGGCAGAGGCTTGCATGATGTCAGTATCCGGAAAATACCTGCCCTTGAGGATCCACGCACATAGTAAGTTGGGACTTGTCAATAGGTGCCATCCCTGTTTTCCTAGCAGAGCCAAGTTGAAGGTGTGTAGGTCGCGAAACCCCATCCCACCCTTGCACTTTGGCGTGGAAAGCTTCTACCATGAGATCCAGTGGAGCGAACGCTTGTCGATAGAGCTGCTCCACCAGTACTTTGCCATGGCCGACTTCAGATTCTTGCACACTGTCTTAGTCAGGAGAAAGCAACTCATGCTGAAAGTGGGAATTGCCTGTGCGATTGATTTAATCAGTGTCTCTCTTCCCGCACATGCAAACATCCTCTCCGACCATCCTTGCATCTTGCTCCTCGATCGCTCACCAATCTGATTAAATGTTCCGCTGGTAATCTTCCCCACCACCATGGGTAGACCGAGGTAGCGTTCGCTGAACGCCTCGACATGAATGTCAAGCGTAGCCTTGATGGCTTGCCTGGTTGTGTCTGGTGTATTTGGGCTGAAATATATGGCACTCTTGTCCCGGTTGACACACTGACCAGAGGCAACACCATAGATTTGCATAATACTGTTTAAAATCTCTGCAGATCGAGTGTCAGCTTTCATAAAAATAAGACTGTCATCCGCAAAAAGCAAATGCTTTACCCATGGAGCTCTGTAGCTAACCCGAATGCCTCTGTCAATCTGCCCATAATGTTTGAGCAAGGACGAAAATCCTTCTGCACATAGAAGGAACAAGAAAGGTGACATGGGACACCCTTGCCTTAAACCACAAGAGGGAGTGAAATAAGGTAGTAGTTCACCATTGACCCTAACACTGAAACGGACCGAAGTAACACACTTCATGATGAGTCTCACCAAGTTGATGCCAAAGCCGATTTTGAGGAGGATGGCCTCGAGGTAGCACCATTCCACTCGATCGTAGGCTTTCATCATATCAAGCTTGACGGCGCAAGCGTGATTCTTCCCTTTCCTCCTTCTCTTCATGGCATAAACACTTTCAAACGCGATGTGTACGTTATCAGTGATGAGCCTGCCGGGAATGAATGCGCTTTGCTCCTCGCTGATGATATCATCCATGAACACCCTGATCTTGTTTGTAGCAGCCTTTGCCCCGATTTTGTACAACACTGGACACAGGGATATTGGACGATATTGAGTGATATTTTGTGGGTTCTGTACCTTGGGAATAAGCATAATAGATGTGTCATTCAAGCAAGTTGGTAGGTCTCCACCATTAAGAAAATCCAGAACTGCATTCATTATATCATTGCCGAGTAACTGCCAATGCTTCTGGAAAAAGCCCGATGTGAAGCCGTCGACACCAGGTGCCTTTGATGGCGCCATTTGGAACAAAGCCTTGCGCACATCCTCCGGTTCAAACAGTTTTTCTAGGGTTGTGTTCATGACCGGGGTAATGCTGCTCGGTGAAGGAAATATGCCCTAGAGGCAATAATAAAGTTATTATTTATTTCCTTATATCATGATAAATGTTTATTATTCATGCTAGAATTGTATTAACCGGAAACATAATACATGTGTGAATACATAGACAAACAAATTGTCACTAGTACCTGTTCAAGAATTCATCCGATTAACCAGTTAACTTCCCGATTAGTCCCTACTCGTAGGGTCACCGAGTAGCCGATTAACTGATTAATCACCCGAGTAATTGATTAAATCGCCGATTAACTTACCGATTATCCTATTAATCCCCTACTCGCCAGCCAACCGAGCAGCTACCAGTTAACGATTTCCTCAACAATATACGTCTACTTAACTAGCTCGTTGATCAAACATGGTTATGTTTCCTAGCCATAGACATGAGTTGTCATTTGATTAATGGGATCACATCATTAGGAGAATGATGTGATTGACATGACCCATTCCGTTAGCTTAGCACACGGTCGTTTAGTATGTTGTTGTTGCTTTCTTCATGACTTATACATGTTCCTATGACTATGAGATTATGCAACTCCCGTTTACCGGAGGAACACTTTGTGTGCTACCAAACGTCACAACGTAACTGGGTGATTATAAAGGTGCTCTACAGGTGTCTCCGAAGGTACATGTTGGGTTGGCGTATTTCGAGATTAGGATTTGTCACTCCGATTGTCGGAGAGGTATCTCTGGGCCCTCTCGGTAATACACATCACTTAAGCCTTGCAAGCATTGCAACTAATGAGTTAGTTACAGGATGATGTATTATGGAACGAGTAAAGAGACTTGTCGGTAACGAGATTGAACTAGGTATTGAGATACAGACGATCGAATCTCAGGCAAGTAACATACCGATGACAAAGGGAACAACGTATGCTGTTATGCGGTCTGACCGATAAAGATCTTCGTAGAATATGTGGGAGCCAATATGAGCATCCAGGTTCCGCTATTGGTTATTGACCGTAGATGTGTCTCGGTCATGTCTACATACTTCTCGAACCCGTAGGGTCCGCACGCTTAACGTTATGATGACAGATATTATGAGTTTATATGTTTTGATGTACCGAAGGTTGTTCGGAGTCCCCGATGTGATCACGGACATGATGAGGAGTCTCGAAATGGTCGAGACATGAAGATTGATATATTGGAAGCCTATGTTTGGATATCGGAAGTGTTCCGGGTGAAATCGGGATTTTACCGGAGTACCGGGAGGTTACCGGAACCCCCTGGGAGGTTAATGGGCCTTAGTGGGCCTTTACGGAGAAGAGAAGAGGAGAGGCGGCCAGGGCTGGGCCGCGCGCCCCTCCCTTCCTTCCTCTCTCCCTCCTCTTTCCGCCCTCCCAAGTCCTAATCCAACTAGGAAAGGGGGAGAGTCCTACTCCCGGTGGGAGTAGGACTCCTCCCGGTGTGCCTCTCCACTTGGCCGGCCGCACCCCCCTTGCTCCTTTATATACGGGGGAAGGGGGCACCCTAGAGACACAACAATTGATCGTTTGATCTTTTAGCCGTGTGCGGTTCCCCCCTCCACCATAGTCCACCTCGATAATACTGTAGAGGTGCTTAGGCGAAGCCCCGGGTCGGTAGAACATCATCATCGTCACCACGCCGTCGTGCTGATGAAACTCTCCCTCAACACTCGGCTGGATCGGAGTTCGAGGGACGTCATCGGGCTGAACGTGTGCTGAACTCGGAGGTGCCGTACGTTCGATACTTGATCGGTCGGGTCGTGAAGACGTACGACTACATCAACCGCGTTGTGCTAACGCTTCCGCTTTCGGTCTACGAGGGTACATAGACAACACTCTCCCCTCTTGTTGCTATGCATCACCATGATCTTGCGTGTGTGTAGGAATTTTTTTGAAATTACTACATTCCCCAACAGTGGTATCCGAGCCTGGTTTTATGCGTAGATGTCATATGCACGAGTAGAACACAAGTGAGTTGTGTGCGATATAAGTCATACTGCTTACCAGCATGTCATACTTTGGTTCAGCGGTATTGTGAGATGAAGCGGCTCGGACCGACATTACGCGTACGCTTACGCGAGACTGGTTTCACCGCCACGAGCACTAGTTGCTTAATGGTGATCGACGGATGTTTGTCTCTCTCACTTTAGTTGAACCAAGTATGGCTACGCCCGGTCCTTGCGAAGGTTAAAACATCACCAACTTGACAAACTATCGTTGTGGTTTTGATGCGTAGGTAAGAACGGTTCTTGCTCAGCCCGTAGCAGCCACGTAAAAGTTGCAACAACAAAGTAGAGGACATCTAACTTGTTTTTGCAGGGCATGCTGTGATGTGATATGGTCAATACATGATGATAAATTTTATTGTATGAGATGATCATGTTTTGTAACCGGGTTATCGGCAACTGGCAGGAGCCATATGGTTGTCGCTTTATTGTATGCAATGCAATCGCCCTGTAATGCTTTACTTTATCACTAAGCAGTAGCGATAGTTGTAGAAGCATAAGATTGGCGAGACGACAACGATACTATGATGGAGATCAAGGTGTCGCGCCGGTGACGGTGGTGATCATGACGGTGCTTCGAAGATGGAGATCACAAGCACAAGATGATGATGGCCATATCATATCACTTATATTGATTGCATGTGATGTTTATCTTTTATGGATCTTATCTTGCTTTGATTGACGGTAGCATTATAAGATGATCCCTCACTAAATTATCAAAGTATAAGTGTTCTCCCTGAGTATGCACCGTTGCGAAAGTTCTTCATGCTGAGACACCATGTGATGATCGGGTGTGATAGGCTCTACGTTCAAATACAATGGGTGCAAAATAGTTGCACACGCGGAATACTCAGGTTAAACTTGACGAGCCTAGCATATAACAGATACGGCCTCGGAACACGGAGACCAAAAGGTCGAGCGTGAATCATATAGAAGATATGATCAACATAGTGATGGTCACCATTGAAACTACTCCATCTCACGTGATGTTCGAACATGGTTTAGTTGATTTGGATCACGTGATCACTTAGAAGATTAGAGGGATGTCTATCTAAGTGGGAGTTCTTAAGTAATATGATTAATTGAACTTAAATTTATCATGAACTTAGTACCTGATAGTGTCTTGCTTGTATATGTTGATTGTAGATAGATGTCCCGTGCTGTTGTTCCGTTGAATTTTAATGCGTTCCTTGAGAAAGCAAAGTTGAAAGATGATGGTAGCAATTACACGGACTGGGTCCGTAACTTGAGGATTATCCTCATTGCTGCTCAGAAGAATTACATCCTGGAAGCACCGTTGGGTGCCAGACCTGCTGCAGGAGCAACACCAGGTGTTGTGAATGTCTGGCAGAGCAAAGCTGATGACTACTCGATAGTTCAGTGTGCCATGCTTTACGTTTTGAACGTCATGGAGCATATGAGATGTTCCAGGAGTTGAAGTTAATATTTCAAGCAAATGCCCGGATTGAGAGATATGAAGTCTCCAATAAGTTCTATAGCTGCAAGATGGAGGAGAATAGTTTTGTCAGTGAGCATATACTCAAGATGTCTGGGTATAATAATCACTTGATTCAAGTGGGAGTTAATCTTCCGAATGATAGCGTCATTAACAGAATTCTCCAATCACTACCACCAAGCTACAAGAGCTTCGTGATGAACTATAACATGCAAGGGATGGATAAGACGATTCCCGAGCTCTTCGCAATGCTAAAAGCTGCGGAGGTAGAAATAAAAAAGGAACATCAAGTGTTGATGGTCAATAAGACCACCAGTTTCAAGAAAAAAGGCAAAGGGAAGAAGAAGGGGAACTTCAAGAAGAACAACAAGCAAGTTGCTGCTCAGGAGAAGAAACCCAAGTACGGACCTAAGCCTGAGACTGAGTGCTTCTACTGCAAGCAGACTGGTCACTGGAAGCGGAACTGCCCCAAGTATTTGGCGGATAAGAAGGATGGCAAGGTGATCAAAGGTATATGCGATATACATGTTATTGATGTGTACCTTACTAAAGCTCACAGTAGCACCTGGGTATTTGATACTGGTTCTGTTGCCAATATTTGCAACTCGAAACAGGGGCTACAGATTAAGCGAAGATTGGCTAAGGATGAGGTGACGATGCGTGTAGGAAATGGTTCCAAAGTCGATGTGATCGCGGTCGGCACGCTACCTTATATCATGATAAATATTCCCTAGAGGCAATAATAAAGTTATTATTTATTTCCTTATATCATGATAAATGTTTATTATTCATGCTAGAATTGTATTAACCGGAAACATAATACATGTGTGAATACATAGACAAACAAATTGTCACTAGTATGCCTCTACTTGACTAGCTCGTTGATCAAAGATGGTTATGTTTCCTATCCATAGACATGAGTTGTCATTTGATTAACGGGATCACATCATTAGGAGAATGATGTGATTGACATGACAGCTTAGCACAGGATCGTTTAGTATGTTGCTGTTGCTTTCTTCATGACTTATACACGTTCCTATGACTATGGATTATGCAACTCCCGTTTACCGGAGGAACACTTTGTGTGCTACCAAACGTCACAACGTAACTGGGTGATTATAAAGGTGCTCTATAGGTGTCTCCGAAGGTACATGTTGGGTTGGCGTATTTCGAGATTAGGATTTGTCACTCCGATTGTCGGAGAGGTATCTCTGGGCCCTCTCGGTAATACACATCACTTAAGCCTTGCAAGCCTTGCAACTAATGAGTTAGTTGCGGGATGATGTATTATGGAACGAGTAAAGAGACTTACCGGTAACGAGATTGAACTAGGTATTGAGATACCGACAATCGAATCTTGGGCAAGTAACATACCGATGACAAAGGGAACAACGTATGTTGTTATGCGGTCTGACCGATAAAGATCTTCATAGAATATGTGGGAGCCAATATGAGCATCCAGGTTCCGCTATTGGTTATTGACCGGAGACGTGTCTCGGTCATGTCTACATAGTTCTCGAACCCGTAGGGTCCGCACGCTTAACGTTACGATAACAGTTATTATGAGTTTATATGTTTTGATGTACCGAAGGTTGTTCGGAGTCCCCGATGTGATCACGGACATGACGAGGAGTCTCGAAATGGTCGAGACATGAAGATTGATATATTGGAAGCCTATGTTTGGATATCAGAAGTGTTCCGAGTGAAATCGGTATTTTACCGGAGTACCGGGAGGTTACCGAAACCCCCCGGGAGGTTAATGGGCCTTAGTGGGCCTTTACGGAGAAGACGAGAGGCGTCTAGGGATGGGCCGCGCGCCCCTCCCCCCTAGTCCGAATAGGACAAGGAGAGGGGGGCGGCGCCCCCCCACCTTCCTTCCTCTCTCCCTCCTCTTTCCCCCCTCCCAAGTCCTAATCCAACTAGGAAATGGGGGGAGTCCTACTCCCGGTGGGAGTAGGACTCGACCCGGCACGCCTCTCCCCTTGGCCGGCCGCACCCCCCTTGCTCCTTTATATACGGGGGTAGGGGGCACCCTAGAGACACAACAATTGATCGTTTGATCTTTTAGCCGTGTGCGGTGCCCCCCTCCACCATAGTCCACCTCGATAATATTGTAGCGGTGCTTAGGCGAAGCCCTCCGTCGGTAGAACATCATCATCGTCACCACGCCGTCGTGCTGACAAAACTCTCCCTCAACACTCGGCTGGATCGGAGTTCGAGGGATGTCATCGGGCTGAACGTGTGCTGAACTCGGAGGTGCCGTACGTTCGGTACTTGATCGGTCGGATCGTGAAGACGTACGACTACATCAACCGCGTTGTGCTAACGCTTCCGTTTTCGGTCTACGAGGGTACGTAGACAACACTCTCCCCTCTCGTTGCTATGCATCACCATGATCTTGCGTGTGCGTAGGAATTTTTTTGAAATTACTACGTTCCCCAACAGTCGGCACATGCGATAACACTTCCCTAGCGTCCGAGGGACCGCGTGAAGTGTATAGTTGCTGATAGAAGGCCTGGATCTTACGCTATCAGCACATTCCGAACCATCCAATCTTCGCAGCCCCGCAATTTTGTTGATGCGCTATCTTTGCTTGGCCTGCGCTTGAAAGTATTCTGTGTTGCGATCCGCGTCACGGAGCCAAAGAACTCGCGATTGTTGTCGCACCCATATCTCCTTTAGACGGAAAGCTTCTTGTAGTTTATTTACTGTGCTCTTTTCCTCATCATTCGGTCCCCGTCCTACGGACTGACACCATAGTTTTTCAAGTTTTTGTTGCAATTGTCGAACTGTCCTCGAGAGGCAGACGAATTCCTTTTCCCCCCATGGTCCAAGCCGCTGTTGCATGGCACCCAGCGACTCAATCACTCCGTGTAAACCTGGTGCGCGCTTTTGATTGCGCCAACACTCGGCCACAACTTGTTCATAATCCACATGCGTCTGCCACACGTTTTCATATCTGAACGGTTTAGTACCCCATCCTCCGTGATCGCCCCGTTGCTTCCTGAACTCCACTTTGACAAAACAGTGATCAGATTCAGCAGCACATATGTGGCGACATTAGTGAATCCAAACATTTGCCGGAACTGCTCGTTAGCCAACGCACGATCAATCCTGGCTTTGACATTTGCTACTCCATCCTGCCGGTTATCCCATGTGAAAGGAACACCCATCCATCCAAGATCTTGGAGAGCACAAACTTCGACAGCTTCTCGAAAGACTCGCATCTGCCGTTCAGGTCGAGCTGACCGACTGAAGTGCTCATCAGCGTACAACGTCTCATTGAAATCTCCCATGCAAATCCACGCCTCATGCGATATAGAGTACAGAGTCCTTAGGAAGCGCCAACTGTAATGCCGGTCCTCCACTCTAAGCGCACCATAGAAACCCGTAAACCTCCAGACATCGGAGTCATGATCAACTCTCCGCACCACAACATCGATGTGGCCGGTACTGTAGTTCTTCAGTTCAATAGACACATCTTTGACAAGAACAGCCTATGCCTCCACTTAGCTGGTCCAAAGACGTGTCGGCCGTTCAGTAAAGGGCTCCCGTCCCACACGCGATCACAATCCCTCTTTGTGGCGAACTCCGCCACGAATATGTTTTGTCCAACTACGTGGAAGGACAGTCCTTTAGGGTTTCCCCATGCGGGACGTAGGGCATTGGAGATTGTTTGGGTGTGCAGTATATTCCGGTGCAGTACCTTGCCCGCGATCATCCACTTCTCCGGCATGCCCTCAACTCTGTCATCGAGGACCAGCGGTGTTGCCTCTTCCTCCGAGATGTCGAGTTTCCCCAACTGTTCCTCGAGACGAGATCTTGCTGAGTTGGGCGAGAGTCCCCCCTCCCCCCGCCCTTGCTTCCGCCGCTGCCTGATGCATCCATCTGTGGCCGGTGATCTCAAACGCGCCCCGTCGATCGAGCCCACGGGCGCCACCAAGATCCGCTAAACCCTAGTCGCCCCAATTGGAATTGTATGTGCCAATTGTCATTTAGCTAGCAAGCCCGTCGGGAGGACCGTGGTTTCCGGAAAAAGCTACCGATACGATAGGGTTGCCCCACGTGTACACCGTCCTTTTTTTCTGTAGTAATACGTGTCTCATTAATAACATAAAGATTCAGTTACAAGCCACCTAAACATCGAAATTACAGGACTGAAAAGATAGGATAATTCTATGCAAAAAACCAGCGCCTGGCCCTCTTCACTAAGAAAAAGGAGACAGATCACCTCTTCACCCGAACTCGACGCGGCTCCATCGCTGTTCAGCACCTTTACGGACCTCCAAAATAGTTTGCCTGAAGCAAAACCATTGCCGTTGAAAGAATCAGACCGGGGCAACGTGTCCCCGGACACACCATCAAACTCCAGAACTGACACCCCCGCACGACTACGATGTCGGAGGAGGAAACCAGAACTGTCAGCCTCCAACCACAAACCCAGCACAAGATGCACCATCTTCCAGCTGTCACTTGCGTAGACAAGCGTCTACGCGTACTCCTGGACGACAAAACCTCCCTGCTCCATCATGACGTCGGAGATAACGCCACAGCAACGGTGACAGAGCAGAAGGAGAGACACACCAGATGTTGTCACCGCCGCCGCCTCGCCGACACCATCCATGAACCCTAAGATCGCCGATCTAAAGGTTCGACAAACACACGATGCCACCAACTTCGAGACGCCGCCATGAAGGACACCGCCGATGTGGGAGTGGAGTTGAGGCAGATTTATTCGTTCGGGTGCCGCTCCCACCACCCCAACGGCGCACCACGACCTACAAATCCAAACCCTAACTACAGAGCGGAGGAACGGGGTCCCCCTCCCTCCTGCTGCCGGAGCAGCAGCCGGAGAGAGAGGGGGCCAGCGCCCTCGCCGGTGGATATCGGTGGAAAAGGATCGCCTCCCTACTCGCCTCGCCCGTGGCGGCGGCTAGGGTAGGGAAACTCAAGGATAGCACTCTCCTACGCGTGCGGTTGCCAGTTTGCCAGACCACATGTGTACGCCGTCCGTCTTTGCGTGGGTTAGATCGCACGGCTTCCCTCTGCCAAGAGAAGAAAATACGGTGGTTGTTTCAGTACTACAGGGAAAGCGGAGGAAAATACGGAAGATTTGTGTTGTCCCTTGGGTGAAAAAGGGACGTGGAGGAGAAAAATTGGTGTGGCCGTTGGTGGATGGAAAATAAGTGAAGGTACTTTCCTAACGTGGATCCGAGGGGCCGGCTCTTACCATAAATGGCCTGCCGCTATCTTTCCCGAGCTTCCAAGTTCCCCGGATACAAAACTCCTGGTAGCCGCCGCCGCCCGCCGTGCACACCCCCATGGCCGCCTCCCCTCCTCCGACAAAAGGGCAGTCAAACTCGATCGATACGCTCAGCCGCTGCCTGCTCGATTCAACCGGGGACACCGAAATCACACCGAGCGAGACTGAACTCGGCAATATGGAGATGGCTGGAGACAAAGGTTGCTCCGACGACACACACTCGATTCCGCCAACGGAGATCAAGGTCGCCGGCGCTGAAGACGGGAATTCCTCCGCCGCCAGTCCCAAGATCCACCTGCCGCACGCCGGAAGAGCCCGTGGGAAGACGTCTTGGTTCTACGCCGCCTTCCTTTCTCTGGCCATCCGCGCCTTACCCGTGGACAAGTACTGGCTCGAGGGCTTCTATAAGCTCAAACCCTCCCACCGTGCATTGATCAGCCGTGTCTTTGTGACCATGTATTGCTTGCTGATCCTGGCCTTGGCCGTTCCTATCGTGTTACTGGTGCACTTCCACGGGCAGGAGATGTCCCAGGTGTGGGTCATCTCGCTCATTCTGTGTTCATACGCCTTCCTTGCCTCCCTGTTCATCTGGAGGGATTGGTGGTTCTACACAGACCTCGTACATCTCTCATACGGCCCCCTGTTGGCCTTCTACGCCGCCGCTGCCATCGGCCCTCGCACCGCCATCTTTATCCTGCATTGGAGCACGCTATGGGCTGCTGGGTACCTGGGCTGCTCCATCGCTTTGCACCGCCTGCACAAGGGGACTGAGCGGGGCATTGACAAGTTGCCTAGGCCGTCGTGCCCTAGCAAGGACGCGGCCGAAGGATTCGCCCGCTCGGTCTATATCAAAGCATTCATTATCTCGGTGGGTTGGACTATGTACATGGCGGTGATGGTCTATGGACTGGAGGTGACTGAAGAGCTGACTATTGTCTTGATCCTCTCTAGCATTGGCTGGCCCTATGTCACCCTCTGGTTATGCCATGCCTCTTATAATCTCATGCGCGGAGTTCTCCTTAAGGGGCCAATGAGTTCACTTCCCTATCTGGTCCCATGTGTTATGCTCTCTCCTGCCATCATGTTTCTGTCTCTTATCCTCGCCGTATTGTTCCATTGGCTGTTGCTCATGGTCTTGGTTGGCTTCCTTGGGTACCATCTCGCTGTTTACTCACGCTACTTGCACACCGCCGCACCATGGTATGTACTGTGATCTACCTTAACTCGTTCGTTTAATCAATTGTTCTATCCACTAGCTAGGGTATGTATGTATGTATATTCTCCATATATATGTTCTACAACTTGGATGCAATTTTTATGTCTATTAAATTTGCTACGTTTTCATACTAACTTGACATTTTGTGTTAGTGATTTAGTGCCTAACTTTATGGGAAACCTTAGTATGGTCTTCAGTATGTCTAGAGTGAACGATCAGTAAAAATGCCACTACGGTGCCTCTTTTCCTTGGGTAAAATGCATGCAGAAAATGGATTTTATTGATGAAGATACCAGAAGTGATTAGGCTTTGTTTCATGTTCGACGACACAAGTTTTGATCAAAGGGCGTGGTACTGGTACATGAGCAATTACCCAACTCTATTTATATATGCATCAAGTGTCTCATGCAACTTGCATGCATTTATCTAAAATATTGGTAACACCTAGCCAACTACTCCCTCTGTTCCTAAATACAAGTCCTTTTAGAGATTGTAATAAGAACTACATACGGATGTATATAGACATCTTTTAGAGTGCAGATTCACTCATTTTGCTCCGTATGTAGTTCACATTGAAATCTCTACAAAGACTTACATTTAGGAACGGAGGGAGTATATATAAGACATCACGGTTGAGCTCAAATGTGGGTAATAACGTCACAAATGTAGACTATATATTGATTTAGTGAGTAGAGAGACAATAGCATAAGTTGTGACGTTGCAGTTAGGTTTTGTCATGTCATCAAAAGAAATTAGTATGAACTCAAAGCCGACTTCAATTCTTAGTAACAATATCCACTTTTCCTTCTTGATCCTAACACTAGTATTGAAGTTCCAATTTATAATTAGATTCTTTTTGTATATATAGATATTCACCATAATATTATATCAACTAGCTAGGTGATATCTGTTTTTATGAAATGTGTCATTGACAAAACCTGTTTTTGCCGCAGACCAACAGTATGGAGCGCCTGGAGATTATTTTGGTGTATGTTCATCAAAAGATGACCCTTTAAACTCTATGCAAGACAATGTGTACCGTCAGCCTTTTGTATTCTTGCATTGAGATATTATGTACTTCTATACTGTTGAGGTGTTAGATATTATGTAGTTCTTCCTATGTTGGATGTTGGAGCACAACCGTGCATCTCTCTGCACGACAATATACTTCTAATTTATACTCCCTCCTTTCCCTTTTATTGTGCTCATTTTTGTTTGCATGTGAGGTACTGATTTGATGAATATTTAGGACTAAAATGCCCCTGGTTAATTGATGATCCTTGAAAATTGGGCGTTACAATTCACATATACTATGGTAAAAAAATTAGTTAATAATTCGTAATTTACCTAAAACTAGTAGAAACGCCCGTGCATTGCCACGGACTTTTGAAATATTTTACTGAAATTATGTAAACATAATGCATGTTAATTTTATCATGTAGAGAAAAGATAGCACGACACAATCGGGTAATAATTGAAGTCCACTTTACTTGCAATGTAAATTGATTAAAAAGGTAATTTGTTGATGTATAAATATAATACGATTATCTAACTAAAAATCTGTAACAAATTAAAATCTACTTGATGCGCTTAAGAAATTCTCGCACAATATCAGGAATGTTGTCTATCCAGTTTTTTTAGCTTACCTACCCAGCCTTATCCTCACCTCAGCCACTCTCTCACCGCACCCACACCTCTCACTCTCTCACCCACGCACCCCTCACTCTTTGTCTTCCTGTGTCGATAATACATAAACGATGAAAGTGACCGTCATGAACTACATTCTTCCTCATCTCTCCATCCAAATAGATTTTCCTAACATAGTTTCACCAATTTCTTCTATTTATGTGACTGCTCGGGAGTATTGTGCAAACGAAATGTTGTAACATTTTGTGTCGGACTTCCCTCTAAACACTCAAACCTCTGCCACCTGAGATGTCTCGTAGCCCTCCTTCAAATCCGTTAATCCCGTGCCCCTTCTCCCTTCTCAACCAGGGACGACCGACCTCTGGTTCTTCTTCTTCCTCATGTCACCACTGCGTTTTTATTCGACCACTCTGTCGACTTGCCCACCTCTCCCTGCCTAACCACATGCCACCCTACAGCCAACGAGTGTTGCCGCACGTCGCCCCTTGCTTGAGTCACCACCTCCGTCGACGCCGGCCATCCCTCTAAAACCTACCACCATATTTGGTGCCCACGATCTCCCGCACCTCGCATTCGAGACCGTTAACCTCTTGTCTTTCCTCCACCGCCAACACCCCCTCGCATGTGAGACCGTTAACCTCTTGTCTTTCCTCCACCGCCAACACCCACTGGTGCGACTACTATTCTTCTTCCTCCCTCCGCCTACCTTTTCTTTGCCCACTCTATTGACCCGCCTACCTCTACCTACGGAACCTCCCCCCACTGCCATCCACTAATAGCAAGTGTTGTCACACACTACCTCATTGCACCCTACCTAAGTCATCGCCTCCACCACCGGCCAACCCTCTAAATCATGCCAATCTCGAGCGCCGGCGACCTTCGGCACCACAATCTCAATGGTTGGCCATATATGAAGAAAAAAGAAGGATCAAGATGGTTCTTTGAAGAAGTCATACCATGTGTTGATGCACATCATGTTCATGGATCGTAGGCATACTCTCTTCTCTCGCCTTCATTATCATCTAATTATTGTCAGCTAGTAATTATTGTCAATGCAAATAAAATCCTTATAAGCAACTAAAAAAGTACCAGTGCTTAATCTTCTAATTAGACCAGTTATTTCTGTCAATGAGAATAGAAGTATTATCGGCAGTAAAAGGAGTTACCACATAATATTGCTTCAGCGTTGGTCACACAATTTCAAAGTTCAGAAACTGCTTTCAGAAATAAGTTCAGTCTGGCCTTGAACTTGGCATGAATAAACTATAAAAAGAATACAATGTAAATTAGTTAGTTCACTTGTTGGAGGAGTGATCCTACTTCATGGCGAACAACACATCCACCTCCTTCACTTTGAGCTGAAGAGCGGAGAACCTCCCAGTCATCTTGTTTATGTTAGTACGTACATGTCCTCATGCATGAGGCTGAACCAGGTCTAGGCGTTGGCCACCTTCCCCCTGATCTCCACTACCAGTGATGCAGCTCCAGCCGCAGTGACGGCCGGACGGAACCCCATTCGGAGACACTCTACACAACATCTTCCACCAGCCTCTCTACCTCCGGGAACCACTTCGTCAATGGACATCATCGACGCAAAATCCTGAGAAGAACCATTGACACAGAATTAGGAGCCATTGGCTGCTGAACAAGATCAAGATTGTCATGGTGTTCAGACCTTTATACATACCATAGATAGACATGTCTTGTAGGCATATGTTACCTTTGCTCCATGTGGAAAACTCGTGACAAACCATGTGGACTATTTCATCTATGAAACCAATTAAAAAATCATGGTTAAAAATGAAGAAGATTATAAATAGCTAATGCAGTTGTGTAAAAATATGATAAATCAAGGGAGTCATCATTGTGACGCAACCTGAAGAATTCCATCAGAGATAATCCCTGCACCTGCTTAAATTTGAGAAGAGCAGAACATCGCTCAAGCAAGGATATAAATGGTACTCTTACTTAGAAATTGAACAAACAAAAAAAAATTGATCACTGAAACAACAAAATGAAATATGATAGCTATCATTTCTGATACTGGGAAGCTACAAAATAGAAAACTACATTTAGATGGGAACAATCAAATATCCTAAACCGTGGAAATATTATAGCTATGGTTTCCTCTTTTTTTTGCTCTTTCATGTCATTATGAACTCTTGTAACCCTCCTATCTATTGTGCTCGGTTGCTTCTAGGTTTGTTGTGAATTCCAAGTTGAAACTGTGTTATCTTGTCTAATAGCTCCTCCATGGTTTCGTACCCCCTTATGATCAGAAAATTGTAAGGAAGCTATACTAACTTATCAGTGATGATGATAGAATGATTAGGAAGATCGTTAAACCTGTGGCACTTGGAACAGATATGAATGCTTTGGATCGTCGAGCCATCTCTAAATTTCCTCTCGTTCATTTCAGATGCAACATTTACTTCTCCCACATTCTCACCTTATGTCTGTTAGTACGAGCTAAAGTGAAAGTCATTCCCTCTGCCCCAAAAATTGCATAGCCAACATTTCAAAACGATGAAGTTAATATAAATGTTTGGTTATGGAGTTCAAATCCAGCGGGGATAACCTCATCTTCCATGTGACTTTCCAGGCATAGGCCTATATTCATATGATGAAGCAAATGAAACCTTGACCAAATTCAAGGAAATTAGTATCTGTTATTTCCTTGCATGAAAATTGCCAGAACTTGTAGGCCTAGAGACAACATCGTACACCATGATCAGTTCATTCAGAGTTCAATTACAGTATGAATGAGTACATGCCTGAATTCCAAACACCAATACACACCACGTGAGTAAAACATGCAGTATATTTCTAACTACACATACACAACGCTAAGATGTACACTACACCCAGATAAATATATAAAGCATCGAAATTGCGTAGCTCGACAAGCTTTAGAGCCGGAATCACTCTGCAAAGAAAACCCGAAATGATAAAAAAAACTACTTAGTGCACGTTGGTCACGTAGAGCATATGCGCAAGAAGCGAGTAGAACTCGTGCAAAAGAAGCTGTATAAGGACATACATACCCGACGACACGACGACCCCCGTCGAGCACAGGTAGCAGTTGAACGTCCACCGTAACACGTGATCGTCCGCACACATCTCGTCAAATATGAAGAAGGACAAACTAACTTGGCGAGGAGTCGAGGGACGAAGGGGATTGGGCCCACACGGTGGCGGCATCCCGATCTTGCCGCCATGGGTAACAAGTCTGAGGAGCCCAGGGCCGTGCCAGCAGGCATGGCAAGCGCGAATAGGAGGTCCCGTGCTGGAACGACGCCCGCTTGATTTTCAATATTCGAACGATGGCGTCGTTGATGGCCTCCTCTTGTCGCCTCTTCAATTCTTCATCACAGTCAACGCTTCAGCCCAGCCGCATCCATGGCCAGCATCATCACGCTGAACCCTTGGCAAGCATGCCCGGCACGCCGCCGCCAGGGAGTAGAGCCAGTACATCTAGGCGCCTTGGGGTCGCCCGATTTCTTCCAGGTTGTTCCCGATCTTGAGGATGAACGCGATCATGATGGCGGATCGTCATAGAAACGCCATGGAAGGCGGGGCTCCGCGAGCGGGGCTAGGGGCGGACTAGCGGTTGAGATGCAGGGACGGTGGCAGGGAGTGCGGGAGGCGGTGGCGGCAAGCCAAAACCCTAAGCGTCGATCTGTGAGGAAATAGAGAGGGGCAGATAGGACTACAAAAAGGGGATCTTGGAGATACAAGCGGCGCTGCCGGCACTCAAGGTTGCCGCCCGGCTGAGGTGGGAAGCGTCATCGGGATCGGGACAAAGAGAGAGGCGAGGGCAGCAGGCGACGGGTGGAGACGGAGACGATCGTGAGGAGCGGTGGTGCAGGGTGGTTTTTTTGGGTGCATGCGTGGGGGTGGGTGAGGGGACGGAAAAAAGGGCGAAAGTGGTGTGACAAAAAAAACCATGAAGACTATTCTACCGACTGCGACATAGGAATAGATATTAATTATGTAACATCCCAAATTTTTAGATTTGAAGTGTTAATAGGATCATTCTGTTGCATCCTGATTTCTATGCATATTTGAATCTTTTCGGAGTCTATAGCGGGAATAGAAGGACTTTCCTGAATACTCATTTGACTCATACTTTTATTTTGAAATGTTCATATCATTTTCAACTCAAGGCAAAATTTTGGAGTGGAGATAATATGACTTCTTCCCTGTTCATTATATTTGAAAAATGCTAAGAATATATTCTGGTGTCTACCTAAATTATTTTGGCTTTGTAGTAACTCAAAATTATTTTATAGGTGGTATCATACTCTTTATGTGCTTGTATTGCATAAAATATATTTTTTTAGTGTATTTGTGTTTTTAAAAATGTTCACTATTTTGTAAAGTAGCAGTAATGTCTTACTATGTGTTCTCGTAATTTTATTTTGTTTTGTTTTAGATTTGTTTAGCTATTTTTACTACTGTAGCAAAGGTTAAAGAAAAGAGAAACCGCACACGTGTGCACAGTGCCGTTGGGCAGCACAGCTGCAGCCCAGCTCCTTTTCGTCGCCCGCGCGTGCAGCCCAGCAAGCAGGCCAGCCCATTTCGACGCAGACCGCAGCCCAGATCCGCAGCTCACCCCACAATGTTTTTCCCTTTCTTCTCAGTGTGCCGCTGAAGGGACGGTCCCGCACGTCATCCCCTTCCTCCACCTGTGTTCGTCCTGGAGTCCACTCCTTTTTTTTCGCAAATACGTAAAGATTGTGTATCATTGCATTGATACGAGGGGGTGAAAATACAGAGAAGTGTGCCGACATTGGCCACGCGTACACAAGCTGGCGCGGGCACAAGTGGCCGGAGCAGCTAGGAGAGGGGCTGCTTGTCCCTCATTACACAATACCAAGCCTATGTCTCAGGAATCAAGTTTGCCAAGATGTTGGCGCCGGCACTAGCCCATAGGCGAGCGTCTTCTCGAATGGATTGAAGTAGACTTGTGACCGAGGGATGTCGCTGATCGAACATGCATCCATTCCGGTGCTTCCAGATGGCCCATACAGTGAGAGCGATGATGGAGCTAAGTCCCTTCCGTAGAGTTGTGGGTGATGAAGTGCAGGTATCTGTCCACCAATCCGCAAACAGAGTGTCGGGGCTTGGGATCGTGGCAGTCGATCGGCACCAAGATAGGACCTCGTGCCAGATTTGGCGGGAGAAGGGGCAGGATGTGAACAAGTGGTGCATGTCCTCGGTGGTCTGGTCGCACAACACACACCTATCGTTGTGGGGCAGTCCTCGCCGGGCGAGGCGGTTGGCCGTCCAACACCGGTCCTGCAAGGCAAGCCAGATGAAAACCTTGATGCGAAGGGGGGCCCAAGTCCTCCAGGTGAGCTTCCAAGATGCGTCGGTCGTAGATCCATGAAAGAGCGTGAGGTAACAGGATTTGGCGGAGTAGACGCTGGACTCCGTCCATCTCCAGCACAGCACGTCAGGCCCAGTTGAGAGGGTAGCATCTTGTAGCATACGCCAAAGCTCGACGTATTAAAGCAGGGCGGCCGGGCCGAGCGTGCCGGCAATGTCGCACACCCAGGCACGCTTAGGCAGGCCCTCGACCACTGTTCGAACACGGCGATGTTGTCTGGATACCAGGGTGAACACAAGAGGAGCAAGCTCGGGAATGGCCTTGCCGTCAATCCAAGGGTCCGTCCAGAACTTGCAGGTGCGGCCATCATGCACCTCCCAGGCGGTGGAGGCCCTGAAAATCTGTGAGGCCGCATGATCATGGGGGACGTGGAGCTGACTCCAGGGGCGTGAAGCATCAATACGTTGGAGCTAGAGCCATCAGGTGCGCAGGGCGACGCCAGTGCACTGCAGATCGCGGATCCCCATGCCTCCAAGGAAGGTGGGGCGACACACCCAATCCCAGTTCACTCGGCATTGCCCTCCACGCGCGTCCTTGCGGCCAACCCAAAGGAAACCTCGAATGATCTGGTTGACCCGAGTGAGGATGGACTTGTTGACGGCAATGGCGACGAGGATGTGGATGGGCATGGCACAGAGGACATGTCGACAGAGCATGAGGCGATCCCCTAAGGAGAGCATGGATCCAAGCCAAGTGGAGAGCTTCCTATTGAGCTTGTCGATGAGCAGCATGAGGTCTAGTGCCGAGGGCTTGCGGAGGGAGAGCGGGAGGCCAAGATACTTCACCGGGAAGTGAGCGATCGGGCAGGCCATCTCAGCCGTGATCGTGACAATGTGTTCCAAGTCGCAACGGATGGGGGAGGCTGAGTACTTGGCGAGGTTTGTGCAGAGCTCGGACGCCTTACCGAAGACGTCCAACATGCAGCGAATGGCACAGATGTTGTGGGCGTCGGGGTGGCTGAAGATGACGACGTCGTCAGCATATAGAGAGACGCTCGATGGCAGGTGCCGAGCGGTCAGCCGCTGGAGGAGGCCGTGCTCGACGGCTCGCTGGAGGAGCAAGTTGAGCACGTCGATGACGATGACAAAGAGCATTGGGGAAATGGGGTCCCCTTGCCGCAGCCCGCACGCGTGAAGAATTGGTGGCCCGAGGATGCCATTGACGAGCACACGCGTGGACACAGTAGAAAGCGGGATGGAGATCCATTCGCACCATCGATTTCCAAAGCCTAGGTGTTGCAGTGTGTCGAGCAGAAAGGGCCACACCACCGAGTCGAAAGCCCTCACAATGTTGAGCTTGAGGAGCATCCGCGGCATCTTGAGGTTATGAAGAAGTCTAGCCGTTTTCTGGACAAGGAGGAAATTGTCGTGGATGCTTCGGCCGATGATGAATGTGCTTTGATTAGAAGAGACTAGCTTGCCCAGGTGAGGCACCAGCCGAAGAGAGAGCGCCGTTGCGAATAGCTTCGTGATGATGTGGATGAGACTAACGGGGCGGTAGTCGAAGAGCGATGCCGCATCTTGCTTCTTCGGAAGGAGGGTGAGGAGCGCCTCGTTAAGCCTTTGGAAACCTCACCCATTGAGTGCATACAACTTATCAAAGACGGCGCAGATGTCATGCTTGATCACGTCCCACGCACTCCGGAGGAATTCAGCGGTGAAGCCATCGGGGCATGGCACCTTCCCAAGCGGCAAGCTCTTGACCGCGGCCCAAATCTCATCCTCAGAGAAAGGCGCGTCGAGGCCGGAGAGGTCAAATGGCCCAACATGGAGCGCGGAGAGGTATAAGGAGAAAGGCCGCAACTTTGCCGATCCAAGGATGCCGGAGAAGTGAATATAGGCAGCCTCAGCAAGAGCGGCCGGGCCAGAGACGGATGTGTCTCCAACCTGCAACTCGAAGATCCGGTTCTTCTGCTTGCGGTGCACCACATGCACCCTGAAGAACTTATGACCTGCGTCGCCGTCCCGCAACCAGGAGACTAGGAGAGCCTGACATGCTGGCGCGACATCGAGCGCTCGAGTGACGCCAGCCCAAGATATGCCCCCTTGAGGCGCCTACACAGCCAAGCCTCGGCCGGAGAGAGGGGTCGAAAGTCCTGCGCCGCATCCAGGCGCACAATCAGCTCCCGAGCGACAAGGAGCTGTCGAGACACGTCCCCAATCTTCACCGTGCTCCAGCTTTGGAGACACCGTGCGGTGTTCTTGAGGCACGCCACCAGCCTGCAGAAGGGGTCCGGCTCATCCGCCACGACAGCCCAGGCCTCAAGCACGACCTGCGTGTAGCCGTCAGTGCATGGCCAGAATCTCTCGAAGTGAAATCTCCTCATGCCAGGCGAGCGCGTGGTGCAGTCGAGAAGGAGAGGCGCATGGTCGGACGCTACGGAGGAGAGGCAACATAGCATGCAATGCGGTGGAGCGCCTCCCACGCAGAATTACAGATCACCCGCTCGATGCGTGTGAGGGTAGGGGTGCCACGTTCGCTGGTCCAAGTGTATCGCCGTCCGTGCAAGTAGATATCGCGCAACTCCTCATCAGCGAGGAAGCAGCGGAACCGCGACATGACCCGGTGATTGAGCCGGGAGTTGTTCTTGTCCGCTGCCCCCGAGATCATGTTAAAGTCGCCACCGAGGATCCATGGGCCCGCGTGCAACGAACGGACCTCACTAAGGTCGCCGAGGAAAGCAATCTTGTCATCATCTCCTTGCGGGCCATTCACGCTAGTGAGCCACCAGTGATGGGTGCCATCAAGAGAGGAGGCAAGGGCAGTGATGTGGTGCTCGCCGTGGCATGGGTCGGAAAGCGCGATCATGTCCGGGCGCCAAGCAAGCAGGATACCCCCACGGGTCCCATCCGCGGGAAGGAAGAAGAACTCAGAGAAGGGCGAGCCAAGCGTCTAAGTGACAAGAGAGGACGAGAGAGAAGCCATCTTAGTCTCTTGGATGCAAACAATACAAGGCGAGGCAACAGTGATCACGCTGCAAACGGCGGTGCGCTTGGCCGGGGCATTAAGGCCACGCACATTCCAGAATACAATGTGAAGGTTGTAATCCATGGAGAGATATGGAGTCCTGCAGTGGCCTAGACAGCCACTAGGCCTCGACAGTGTGAGGTAGGGGGGGCGAGCTGGCAGGCGGATCAAGAAGCTTGGGGATGCGCCAACCGAAGAGGTCGGTGAATGCCTGCAGCACGTCATGCGCCAGCGGCCTCTGGAAGAGACACTCGTACTTCACCAGAGTTGCAGCGGAGATGGGGGCATCGTCAGAAACAAGTCCGAGGCAACGAAGGAGCAATTTTTTGGCCTTGAGCTTAGAGTTTAGCCCGCAATCTGCCTTGGCAATCCTGCCGCTTTGGTGGGGCGTGAAGTTCGGTGGTAACTCCTTCCTACGGGAGCGGGAGGGGGGCGCAGGAAGAATCTGCATGATCGGCCTCTGGATGGAGCCTAAAAACGCATACAAAGGCTCTACGTAGGCATGACCTCCACGTGGCAAGCCTGGACTGGCAGCATGAGAAAGATCCATCGCCGAGGGTGCAGGATCACTCGGGATCAGAGCATGCGAATCATGCGGGGCAGGATTCGAGGCGGGGGTGGCGAGCGGCCCAATGACAGGGCTGCGCAAAGGGCCCAGCGGGTCCGCCCCCTGGTCCGACAGGTCCAACTGCCCAGCAGGGGGAGGGATGGATGGCCCGCAGGCGCCTTCCTCGGGATTGGCCGGTAGGCTGGTCACAGGTCTTGGTGGGGCCGCGCAAAGCAAAATCAGGCCAGGGTGACCACGGGCGTGGGATCAACCTGGGGGCGTGCGCCGGTGTCCGGAAGGTGCATGGGCGAGTTAGGCGGTGCCACATTGGCAAGCAGCGGGGTGGCGGGCATAAGAGCGGCAACCCGGTCAATGGAATCTGAATTTTAACTGGCCGCGCTAACGGGCTCAGACTGGGCGGGATGCCCAGCTATCGCTGCGGCTTTCTGGAAAGCCGCCCTGTCCCCCTGGCGTAGCTTTGCCGGGCCCCGCGTGACGCCATGCACGACTGGTGGGTACGTCCCAAGAACACCCTGCCAGATGCGCGAAACAGCGAGCGGGCGACTGCGGCAGTGACCTCCACGGCGGCGATTCGAGCGCCCGGACCGGCGCGAGGGGCCGGCAGCATCACTTTGTGGCGGCGCGGGAGGGTGATCATAGTGGCGCGGCCAAGGCTCAGGGCATGGTGGAGAGCCCTGTCCGGGGTCGGCGCCATCATCGGAGTCAGGGCCTGGAGAATGATGTGGCGGCGGAGGCGGCGGGCCGGGTCGACAGAAATCCTCACAGCGGGCCACATGAATCGCTATTGGAAAACGCACTAGGTCCACACCAAGGTGCACTGCAACGTCGGTGTTCGCGTCGAGGGCAATGCCATCGCGCACCGGAAGGAAGAGGTCGGCGGCAAGAGGGATCACGTCAGGGTTGGCCGTCCAGGCCGTGAGCCGAAGATGTCCAAGTCCACGCCACGGCGAGTGCGTGGCTCGAGGTGCTCCACCAGGCAGAGAGCAGTGTGACCGTGGTGGCGCGGTGCCAGGCATGGTCGGGCACCCTGGTGAGCTTGAGGTGCACCCGAAAGCGGGCGTGCACCTGCTCCGAGCCTGCGAGCGCGCTCCACGGGTGAAGGAGCAGGCGGAAGCGGGCGGTCCAAACGCCATCATTGGCCACCAGGGCCCGATCCTCCGCACGCTGGAAGCGGATGAGGAAGTCCTCCGGCAAGTGGCGGTGGACCAAGAAGCGCGCCTCCGGGATGCCAAAACGCGAGCAGATCACGCCGGAGACCTCCTGGCTCGAGACCCCGGTCCTGCACCCCACGACGGTGGCAAGCAACACACACCGGAGCTCCCCCTCGGTGTCGTCGATCTCCGTGGAGAGCGGCAGGAAACACGCTGGCGCCGCGGCCGGGCGCAGCGAGGTGTGACGCCCCTGATTCAATCGTACACTAATCATGCACGCAAACGTGTACGATCAAGATCAGGGACTCATGGGAAGATATCACAACACAACTCTAGAACAAAAATAAGTCATACAAGCATCATAATACAAGCCAGGGGCCTCAAGGGCTCGAATACAAGTGCTTGATCATAGACGAGTCAGCGGAAGCAACAATATCTGAGTAGAGACATAAGTTAAACAAGTTTGCCTTAAGAAGGCTAGCACAAACTGGATACAGATCGAAAGAGGTGCAGGCCTCCTGCCTGGGATCCGCCTAAACTACTCCTGGTCGTCGGCGGGCTGAACGTAGTGGTAGGCACCTCCAGAAGTAGTCATCGTCGACGGTGGCGTCTGGCTCCTGGGCTCCGGCATCTAGTTGCGACAACCAGGTAGAAGGGAAAAGGGGAAAAGAGGGAGAAAAGCAACCGTGAGTACTCATCCAAATTACTCGCAAGCAAGGAGCTACACCACATATGCATGGGTATACGTGTAAGGAGGCAATATGAGTGGAGTGAACTGCAGAATGCCAGAATAAGAGGGGGATAGCTAGTCCTATTGAAGACTACGCTTCTGGCAGCCTCCGTCTTGCAGCACGTAGAAGAGAGTAGACTGAAGTCCTCCAAGTATCATCGCATAGCATAATCCTACCCGACGATCCCCTCCTCGTCGCCCTGTTAGAGAGCGATCACTGGGTTGTATCTGGCACTTGGAAGGGTGTGTTTTATTAAGTATCCGGTTCTAGTTGTCATAAGGTCAAGGTACAACTCCAAGTCGTCCTATTACCGAAGATCACGGCTATTCGAATAGATTAACTTCCCTGTAGGGGTGCACCACATAACCCAACATGCTCGATCCCATTTGGCTGGACACACTTTCTTGGGTCATGCCCGGCCTCGGAAGATCAACACGTCGCAGCCCCACCTAGGCACAACAGAGAGGTCAGCACGCCGGTCTAAACCTAAGCGCACAGGGGTCTGGGCCCATCGCCCTTAGCGCACCTGCATGTCGCGTACGCGGCCGGAAGCAGAACTAGCCCCCTTAATAGAAGAGCAGGCTTACATTCCAATCCGGCGCGCGCCGCTCAGTTGCTAACATCACGAAGGCTTCGGCTGATACCACGACGCCGAGTGCCCATAACTGTTCCCGCGTAGTTGTTTAGTGCGTATAGGCCAGTAGCCAGACTCAAATCAAATAGCAAGATCTCGTTAAGCGTGTTAAGTAACCGCGAACGCCGACCAGGGCCAGGCCCACCTGTCTCTGAGGTGGTCTCAACCTGCCCTGTCGCTCCGCCACAAAGTAACAGTCGGGGGCCGTCGGGAACCCAGGCCCACCTCTACCGGGATGGAGCCACCTGTCCTTCCAGCCCCCACATCGGAACCACTTGCGGGTACTCAACGAGCTGACCCAACTTTAGTCACCATCCGTATAGGATATGTATGTATAGTATATACCTGTGATCACCTTCCGAGTGATCACGGCCCGATAGTATAGCAAGGCAGACTGACAAGAATGTAGGGCCAATGATGATAAACTAGCATCCTATACTAGGCATTTAGGATTGAGGGTAAGGTATCAATGACTGTAGCAACAATGACAGGCTATGCAACAGAATAGGAGTAACCGAACAGTAACATGCTACATTACTCTAATGCAAGCATTATAGAGAAGAATAGGCGATATCTGGTGATCAAAGGGGGGGCTTGCCTGGTTTCTCTAGCAAGGAGGGGTCGTCAACTCCGTAGTCGAAATGGGGGTCGTCGGCAGTCTCGGGGTCTATCGGAAAGAAGTAACGGAGAGGGAACACAATAAATAACAGAGCAATCGAAGCATCACAAAGCGTAACAAGAAAATACGCGGTGTTCGGTGTGCCCTAACGCGGTAGTAGGTGATACCGGTGAAGGGGGGAAACATCCGGTAAAGTATCCCCGGTGTTTCACGTTTTCGGACAGATGAACCGGAGGGGAAAGTTGCGTGTTTGCTATGCTAGGGATGTGTGGCAGACGAACGGGCTGCGTATCCGGATTCGTCTCGTCGTTCTGAGCAACTTTCATGTACAAAGTTTTTCCATCTGAGCTACGGTTTATTTTATATGATTTTCTAAAGTTTTAAATCATTTTTAGAATTTATTTAATTTACTTAATTTAACATTATCCAGAATAGTGTTTGCTGACATCATCATGAAGTCAGCATGACATCAGCAGTCAACACGTTAGGGCACACCGAACACCTGTCATACACTGATAGGTTGATTAGGGTTTAGGTTAAACTAATTATTGTTTAATTAAACTAACATGTTAATTAGACTAATTAAATAGGATTAATTAACTTAATTAATTAATTAATTAATAAAATTTATCTTTATTATTATTATTATTCCAAAAAATCTTTCTTTAAATTTTCGTTCTGGGGCGTCGGCCCCATCTGTCATTGTCACAGGGGGGGGGTCTTTAGCGGGTGCTAGCGCTACCGGTAACGGGCGGCGGGGCGTGCTGGTGTGGGCGCTAGCGAAATGGGGCGGAGCCCCGCTGTGTGGGCATAACCCGCCCAGACGACGCACCAGAGCCGGCCGCGGGCGCCGGCGGCCAAGGGCACACGAGCGCCGGCCGGAACAGGGCGGCGAGACGGAGGGGACCGGAACCATGGGCGCGCGTGTGCCGGCGAGCGACAACGCGGCGTAGGCGGATGGGCGAGGCGCGGTGGCGGTGGCAGCCAGAGGCGGGCGCGCAGGGCACGGCCCCGGGCGACGTGCGCAAGAGCAGGGGAGGTAGGCGCGTGCATGGGACGTCAGTGGCAAACGCAAGCAGGCGCGTGGAGCCGAACGACCAATGCGAGCGGTGCTCGGGGGCGCGGGGAGCGCGCGCTCACCGCAAGCGCGGGCGCGGCTAGATCCGGCAACGGGAGTAGAGGGGGGAGAGGAGAGGGGAGCCGCTCACATGTGAGGAGGGAAGAGGCGACGAGGCTCAATGATGCGAGTAGGGGAGGAGGCAGTCCGGCGGGGAGGAGTCGAGGGCGACGGGGCGGCGGCCGATCCGGCGAAGACGGTGAGGGGGCTCCGGCGGCGTGGTCCAGCGATGTCGGAGGTGGTGGCGGTGACGGCGCGCGAAGGGTCTGGGGCGTCAGTTGCCCCCGATCTAGATCCACTCGAGGCGGGGCCGACGGTCGTGCAGGTCACGTGAGGGGTGAGCCCCCCGGTGGGCGTCGCGTGGGTACGGTGGGGGAGGCGGCGCTGGGAGGGAGACGAGGGGAGAGGGGTTTGATCCCGATCCAGGGGAATCAGGGGAGGGAGCGGGGCGAGTGGGGGGGGGGGTTAGGGTTTGCGGGGTGGTTGGACCGGGGTATGTAGGCCGAGGGTAGAGGGTGGGCCGGCCTGCTAGTGGCCACGTGGGCCAAACGCCCAGGGAGTGTTCTTCTCCTGTTGTTTTATTTTGTTTTGTTTTTATTTATTCTTTTTTGTATTATTTTAGTTTCACATTGTTATAGTTTAGATAAAATATAAAATTAGTTCCTAATTTAGTTTCACAAATATGTCACTGCCCCATTAGTTCGGGCAATTAAATAAATTAGCTTAATATTTTATTAATTGAAAGGGGCATTTAATTATCTGTTTCTGCTACTGTTTTATTTATTTCAAAATATTTAAACATTTTGTAAAAGTGTGGTTACTTCACCAAAAAAAATTATTGATTATTTTCCGCAAACCGAACATTTTAGTTTTAACGTTTGAAAACTTTTGATGTTTGCCATTAACTCAAATTTGAATTTGAATCGTTTTGAACTAACGCGAGATTAGCAACAGTAATCGTGGTGACGTGGCATCATTAGTAGAAGGTTACTATAGCTTAATTATCCGGGCGTCACAATTCTCCTCCACTACAAGAAATCTCGTCCCGAGATTTAAGAGGGGTGCAAGGGGGAAAGTTTTGGTTACGAAATTCTAGCGAGTGTTCCCAGTCTTGGTTGCTCTTCTCGAAGAGGCCGACCCATTACATTGATGTCTTCATTTCTCTACTTCAGGTCATCGAGATGAAGTCGGCATGCTTTCTTCGGGGGTTCCATCGTACTTACGAAAGAATAAGGAGGGTATTCCAGGAGAAAGAACCCCTACAAGGTTGACTATCTGGTCGTTAACATCGGGGAAGGTGGCAGAACGTAACTCTCGAATTGAAACTTAAGAAAATATCGAGAGCAAAGTAATGAGGTTTCATGGGAAGTTTCGAGCGAGCAGGCAACCGTTCGATGCCTGAAACTGGGCGTGAAAGGGGCTCAAAGCAATCGAGAATAAGTATTGTGTCCGGTAATAGATTTGATGATCCCTCGGAAGATGGCTCGTGAATTACATACGAGGCCACATGCAAGGAACAACCTTGGGAACAGGCGGTGCAGGAGAGTCAGGTTTCGATCCAGTGGAACTGGGGGTTATGGGCCCACCATGTGGTTCAAAAGTAAGAAGGACGCCGACATATTGCACGGTCATGGTAGCAAGGCATGGATGGCATGTCAGTTATGTTGGCAACAACGTTGGTACCAAGGGCGAGGGACGAAGAGAACCATTTTCCTACTCGTTGAACGAGGCAGACCAATAGGCAAAGTTCTCATCCATCAGGGGTTACCAGGATGTCGTCAGCAATAGTAACAGGGTCACACTGATAGAGTTGTAAACCGAGGTGTTTACCTAAGCAGGAGAATATTACTGCTTAGATCATATAGATCACAAGAAACATTAACCCAACAAATGGAAAGAAAAATATGATTATCAGATTAAACCGAATAATGGAAAGGAAAATGTGTTTAAACACATATTTCAAAGGTATAACCTTCGGAAGGACGAGCAGAGCATGATATCCATGACACGATATAATGTAGTAAACTCTTTAGGTAGGGGAGAGAATTTTCATGACATTACCCATACAACGTTGTTTGGATAATCGAGCAGGAAACATTTAGCATTGGGCTTCAAATGTTTTTGTTGAAAATTAGAGTACCACAGACATGCTTCGAGATAGCATTGCATGGTCTTCAAGCAAAGGTTGGACTTGGATACACAGAGGATTCATCAGGAACAACTTATAGAATAAGTCTTACAATTTCCTCATGGAAGAATGGTTAACCTTGCTAAAAAGGAAACTATAACAGCAGGTCCTCCGGTCAGGTGTGCTAGGCATGACATCACCTTACCAGGTTATATAAAGACCAATATTATAACTCTTGGAAAAATGTTCCAACCATCATATCTGACCGAGATTCAGATTTGATTGGTGTCAAATGACCTTAGACTCAGGATGCCCGAGAAGAAAAGGTGCAACACAAATTGACGAGATGACATTGTAAGATCCTTGGGAAATGAACTATGGAAGCGAGTTTTGAAATAAGAGTTCATCATTAAATCAAGGAAAGGGTGAGGATGTGACTGATGGACTCAGCGCCAATCCATTGAGAATTCCAAGAAGATGAATTTACACAATCATGTGAACAAGGATATAACATTTGTCAAATCAAATGGTGTAATGATGTATGCTCGAGGAAAACATACACAATTAAACATTGGTTGAAAGGTGCACCCGAAATATGGGCTTAGGTAGCATGGCCAATGTTAGAATGGTGATTCGATAACCAACAGTCTAAGAATGAAATATCGACCAATAACTTCAAAGCAATATGGTTGCTAGAAGGGCAGAATCCAAACAGCACCGTTCACCTGTTGGTATCCCGGTTAGAACCAACACGGGGACCAAGAAAGAATGGTGATGGTGGGAAGTATTACTATATCAAGAATTAATAGTTGAGGTAATTCCCTCAACATTCTTGACATAACAGATGGTAATACTCCAAGATAGAATCATAATATAAGTTGGGTAGAAAGGAAACTACACAAAACATGAACAAGTTTTGTGTCAGAGGGGATGCGAGAATATTGTCGATGTTAATACAAATCGTCGAGGGCGCAAGGATGGTATTACTCATCCTGAATTCAACACACAACTTGGAAGAAGTCCAATGGTTGACAATGATCATGACAAATTCGTCGAGGGTTTCAAGAAGATGTGATTAATCGGCGACGACATCAAGTCAAAGAAATGATGAAGCAAAAGATTATTAGAACCAAGGGTACGACCCAAACTCGAAATCGATCTTGTTGTTCAAGGCGAAATGATACAATGAGGAAGATCGATGCAAGATTAGCTCATCATCGTAAATTGTGCTCTGGGAAGAAGGACCGGGTAGCACAGTTAAAATTTAGCACAATAATGATATAGCCGATTAGGTTAGGAATGACTTGAAGGATTAATAAACTTATAAGCAACAAAAATTACTTAAGAGTTATTGATTCGGAGTGCGGAACCGATTCACCTATCGATGTTTTGGTTTGACAAACAACCCAGCACCCATGAAGTGACAGCGACAGGGAAAGGTGGTACTTCATCAAAAATTCAAAAGATGTAGAGCAATGGCATGATATCCACAAGATACCAGGGGTAATACTCGAAGGTAGATCATAATAGAGGTCGGGCAGACGCATTGATCTGTAGTAGACAAATGTTTTAACTTGTCCGAGAAATGGGATCAAAGAAGAACAATCATGGTCGGAACCACGGTTGAAAAGGGTCAATTCACAAATACCAGATGATAGTTATCAAGGAAATAGTTATTATTACAAGAAGCTTCCATGATAGGATCTACATCATGTCCATGGGCATGAACACAAAGTTCAAGGTCGACTCCCACTTCTTTAATGCATAACCTTTCATTCACTTCTCGCCTTCAACAAAGTTGTGGTGTTGAAATTTTATCTGACATAACACCAGTTGAGTATGACCCGTAGTAGTTTCCGGGTTCACAAAGATTAGAAGAGGCATATGTCCAACCCATCGGGGCCTCTTAGGAACATATACCACAAACTTCAGGAGTAAATGACACAAGCTCGAAAGCAGAGCATGTTTGACCAAAGGAGAGGATACAAATTACCAAAGGCATTATGTATCAGGGAGGATTCATAAGGCAGTAAAATATGAAGGACACTATCGAATAATAATCCAACAAAGGATTTGACGGTCCATAGCAGAGCTAATGTGAGCTTCGGCACACAATCAGATAAAGAAACAATGAAAAGGCATCTGATTATAGAACATCTAAATAATTCGATGCTTAGATAACAAAGGAATTATGATTTCCAAAATGAAGGATCAAAAGCAGACGCTCTGATTAAGAATGGATAAGTTGAAAAGACTTAGGGGTACAATCGACGACAATTTGATTGGTCGAGAACCAGCTCATGTTTAAAATGATATCCGAGACGGAAGGATGAATTCTATGATCTGATTGAGGTTTGCGAGCATTCGCAAAATATTGAATCAAGGGGAACGAAATGATAGTGACAAAGTATGTCAATGGAGATTGGTAGAAATATGGAATTAACCATAGTACCAGAAGGCAAGGAATTCAGGAGCAATAGGCTCCTAAGGAATTTTCAGAAAATCGAATAGTATCTTGAAGAATTTTGTGAAACACAAAAACAACTAGGAATGAAGAAATCCTCGATAAGTGTGAGAATTTATGCGTCAGTGTAATCGTGCAGAAAAGAGCTGCAAGGCAGTAAGCACGAAGGATTCTCGGCATAGCGGGAAGTAGTTCATGGTATCTTGTAGTAACAAGAGTAATCGAGAATGAAGGTAAGGGTGGCAAGTATAAGTAGCTATCCATAGGAATGTCTCGGTGGTAGGGTTGCAAACCCGATGAGCACAAGTTCTGAAAGAACATTAGAGTGTATCTTCGGAATCTTCTAGTGCAGCAGGCGATCATCTGGAGTGAGGGGCTCTCCGGGAGAAACTATTTTCGAGAACCTAAAGTTAGTTTTTTTAGCAAAATCATTTAATCCAAATAGAAGAGAGATCAGAGTCCCATAGTATAGACAAGGAATAAAAGATCCGAATACCACCCAATGGCGACGTGGGCCCGTAAGGCACACAACCATGTTAGTAAAAGTTTTGCAATGACTAGACTCAACTTCGGCCAAGGAGTTTGGAAGGGGATTCCTACAGGCAGTCGACTCTGATACCAACTTGTGACGCCCCTGATTCAATCATACACTAATCATGCACGCAAACGTGTACGATCAAGATCAGGGACTCATGGGAAGATATCACAACACAACTCTAAAACATAAATAAGTCATACAAGCATCATAATACAAGCCAGGGGCCTCGAGGGCTCGAATACAAGTGCTCGATCATAGACGAGTCAGCGGAAGCAACAATATTTGAGTACAGACATAAGTTAAACAAGTTTGCCTTAAGAAGGCTAGCACAAACTGGATATAGATCGAAAGAGGTGCAGGCCTCCTGCCTGGGATCCTCCTAAGCTACTCCTGGTCGTCGGCGGGCTGAACGTAGTGGTAGGCACCTCCAGAAGTAGTCGTCGTCGATGGTGGCGTCTGGCTCCTGGGCTCTGGCATCTGGTTGCAACAACCAGGTAGAAGGGAAAAGGGGAAAAGAGGGAGAAAAGCAACCATGAGTACTCATCCAAAGTACTCACAAGCAAGGAGCTACACTACATATGCATGGGTATACGTGTAAGGAGGCAATATGAGTGGACTGAACTACAGAATGCCAGAATAAGAGGGGGATAGCTAGTCCTATCAAAGACTACGCTTCTGGCAGCCTCCGTCTTGCAGCATGTAGAAGAGAGTAGACTGAAGTCCTCCAAGTATCATCGCATAATGTAATCCTACCCGGCGATCCCCTCCTTGTCGCCCTATTAAAGAGCGATCACCGGGTTGTATCTAGCACTTGGAAGGGTGTGTTTTATTAAGTATCCGGTTCTAGTTGTCATAAGGTCAAGGTACAACTCCAAGTCGTCCTGTTACCGAAGATCATGGCTATTTGAATAGATTAACTTCCCTGCAGGGGTGCACCACATAACCCAACACGCTCGATCCCATTTGGCCGGACACACTTTCCTGGGTCATGCCCGGCCTCGGAAGATCAACACGTCGCAGCCCCACCTAGGCACAACAGAGAGGTCAGCACGCCGGTCTAAACCTAAGCGCACAGGGGTCTGGGCCCATCGCCCTTAGCACACCTGCATGTTGCGTACGCGGCCGGAAGCAGAACTAGCCCCCTTAATACAAGAGCAGGCTTACGTTCCAATCCGGCGCGCGCCGCTCAGTTGCTGACGTCACGAAGGCTTCGGCTGATACCACGATGCCGAGTG
This sequence comes from Triticum aestivum, assembly GCF_018294505.1. Taxonomy (NCBI): domain Eukaryota; kingdom Viridiplantae; phylum Streptophyta; class Magnoliopsida; order Poales; family Poaceae; genus Triticum; species Triticum aestivum. The sequence continues at coordinate 415,224,578 of NC_057807.1, forward strand.
CCCATAACTGTTCCCGTGTAGTTGGTTAGTGCGTATAGGCCAGTAGCCAGACTCAGATCAAATACCAAGATCTCGTTAAGCGTGTTAAGTAACCGCGAATGCAGACCAGGGCCAGGCCCACCTGTCTCCGAGGTGGTCTCAACCTGCCATGTCGCTCTGCCACAAAGTAACAGTCGGTGGCCGTCGGGAACCCAGTCCCACCTCTACCGGGATGGAGCGACCTGTCCTTCCAGCCCCCACATCGGAACCACTTGCGGGTACTCAACGAGCTGACCCGACTTTAGTCACCATCTGTATAGGATATGTATGTATAGTATATAGCCGTGATCACCTTCCGAGTGATCACGGCCCGATAGTCTAGCAAGGCAGACTGACAAGAATGTAGGGCAAATGATGATAAACTAGCATCCTATACTAGGTATTTAGGATTGCGGGTAAGATATCAATGACTGTAGCAACAATGACAGGCTATGCAACAGAATAGGAGTAACTGAACAGTAACATGCTACACTACTCTAATGCAAGCATTATAGAGAAGAATAGGCGATATCTGGTGATCAAAGGGGGGGCTTGCCTGGTTGCTCTGGCAAGGAGGGGTCGTCAACTCCGTAGTCGAACTGGGGGTCGCCGGCAGTCTCGGGGTCTATCGGAAAGAAGTAACGGAGAGGGAACACAATAAATAACAGAGCAATCAAAGCATCACAAAGCGTAACAAGAAAATACACGGTGTTCGGTGTGCCCTAACGCGGTAGTAGGTGATACCGGTGAAGGGGGGAAACATCCGGTAAAGTATCCCCGGTGTTTCACGTTTTTGGACAGATGAACCGGAGGGGAAAGTTGCGTGTTTGCTATGCTAGGGATGTGTGGCAGACGAACGGGCTGCATATCCAGATTCTTCTCGTCGTTCTGAGCAACTTTCATGTACAAAGTTTTTCCATCTGAGCTACGGTTTATTTTATATGATTTTCTAAAGTTTTAAATCATTTTTAGAATTTATTTAATTTACTTAATTTAACATTATCCAGAATAGTGTTTGGTGACATCATCATGACGTCAGCATGACATCAGCAGTCAACAGAGGTGTTGACTGGTCAAACTGACGTGTGGGTCCAGTGGGACCCACCTGTCATACACTGATAGGTTGATTAGGGTTTAGGTTAAACTAATTACTGTTTAATTAAACTAACAGGTTAATTAGACTAATTAAATAGGATTAATTAACTTAATTAATTAATTACTTAAATTTATCTTTATTATTATTATTATTTTAAATTTTTTTTTTTAAATTTTCGTTCTGGGGCGTGGGCCCCATCTGTCATTGTCACAGGGGGGGGGGTCTTTAGCAGGCGCTAGTGCTACTGGTAACGGGCGGCGGGGCGTGCTGGTGTGGGCGCTAGCGAAACGGGGCGGAGCCCCGCTGTGCGGGCATAACCCGCCCAGACGATGCGCCAGAGCCGGCCGCGGGCGCCGGCGGCCAAGGGCACACGAGCGCCGGCCAGAACAGGGCGACGGGATGGATGGGACCGGAGCCATGGGCGCGCGTGTGCCGGCGAGCGACAACACAGTGTAGGCGGATGGGTGAGGCGCGGTGGCGGTGGCAGCCAAAGGCGGGCGCGCGGGGCACGGCCCCTGGCAACGTGCGCAAGAGCAGGGGAGGTGGGCGCGTGCACGGGACGTCAGTGGCAAACGCAAGCAGGCGCGTGGAGCCGAACGACGAATGCGAGCGGTGCTCGGGGGCGCGGGCACGGCTAGGTCCGGCAACAGGAGTAGAGGGGGGGTGAGGAGAGGGGAGCTGCTCACGTGCAAGGAGGGAAGAGGCGGCGAGGCTCGGTGATGCGAGTCGGGGAGGAGGCAGTCCGGCGGGAAGGAGTCGAGGGCGACGGGGCGGCGGCCGATCCGGCGAAGACGGTGAGGGGGCTCCGGCGGCGCGGTCCAGCGATGTCGGAGGTGGTGGCGGTGCCGGTGCGCGATGGGTCGGGGGCGTCAGTTGCCCTCGGTCTAGATCCACTCAGGGCGGGGCCGACGGTCGTGCAGGTCACGCGAGGGTGAGCCCCCCGGTGGGCGTCGCGTGGGTACGGTGGGGGAGGCGGCGCTTGGAGGGAGACGAGGGGAGAGGGGTTCGATCCCGATCCAGGGGAATCAGGGGAGGGAGTGGGGCGAGTGCGGGGGTTAGGGTTTGCGGGGTGGTTTGACCGGGGTATGTAGGCCGAGGGTAGAGGGTGGGCCGGCCTGCTAGTGGCCACGTGGGCCAAACGGCCCAGGGAGTGTTCTTCTCCTGTTGTTTTATTTTGTTTTGTTTTTATTTATTCTTTTTGTATTATTTTAGTTTCACATTGTTATAGTTTAGATAAAATATAAAATTAGTTCCTAATTTAGTTTCACAAATATGTCACTGCCCCATTAGTTCGGGCAATTAAATAAATTAGCTTAATATTTTATTAATTGAAAAGGGCATTTAATTATCTGTTTCGTCTACTGTTTTATTTATTTCAAAATATTTAAACATTTTGTAAAAGTGTGGTTACTTCACCAAAATAATTTATGGATTATTTTCTGCAAGGCGAACATTTTAGTTTTAACGTTTGAAAACTTTTGATGTTTGCCATTAACTCAAATTTGAATTTGAATCGTTTTGAATTAACGCGAGATTAGCAACAGTAATCGTGGTGACGTGGCATCATTAGTAGAAGGTTACTGTAGCTTAATTATCCGGGCGTCACACGAGGGGTGGCCGGTGAGGGGGACGGAGGGGGAGGCGGGTCACGCAGCGTGGGAGGCGCGTGGGGAGGGGACAGCGGGCCCGGAAGACACATGCTACCAAGACCCTTGGATGGACGGGGACGAAGCCGACGGCTCCCGCGAGGGTGAAGGCTGCGGCGGGGAAGGCCCTCGGAGACGCTTGGGCGACGGCCTGGAGCGCGATGGGGACGGCTGCGAGCGCGGGACGGTGCACATGCACGCCACATGTCTGAACCAGATTCGATCAATTGGATCAAACTATCCCCACCCCCAAGTTCTCCTGTGCCCTAGAACGGCAACCCGATTTCGCCGGAGTCCACTGAAGCTGAAGCTCTGCCACCGCCGATTTCTTCAACATGATGGTCTGCAGCATTTCCTTACTCCTCTGTCTTGATCCCCTTACCCGCCCCTATCTTCCTCATATTCTATTTCGTGCAGAGATGCCCCAGAGTCGAGCAAACGGAGCTCGCCCAGAAATCCACCGCCGTCGTTGCTCCAGCTGGACCTCACCGATGCTAGCAGAAGGACCGGTCATCCCCGAGGTCGTTTGCGTGTTTGATGCGTCCCTCCTCACCTCGTACTATAATCGCCGAGCTCGGAGGGCCTCTGCAGCGAGCGCACGCTCGAAGTCCCAGCTGCGCCGCCTCCGTCTCGTTCAAGTCCGACGCCACTTCCCCTTTGTGTCTCCGGTGAGTTAATCACGTCTGTCCGATCTTGTTTCAACCGCTCAGATCAAATGTTTTTTAACCGGTATGCTCTATTTAGTGGTTGTCCGTCGGATACCCACAATAGTGAACACACCCGATCCAATAGAAACACACCACGCAGCAATGACTTTGTTTTAAATAGAAAAAAGGCAGATTTGTTCCTATTTTTCAAACCTTCATAACTTTTGCATAGTTTATCCAAATTTGTTGAAACCAACGCCAAATTCTTCATAATGATCCCCTCTATGCAGTGCCCCTATCCAATATAATTTTTGAAACTTTTAAATTTGAATGTTCTCAAATTTGAATTTAATCTTCTGGAGGCCATATCTTTAAAACCATTTATCCAAATTAGTTGATTCTTTTTGCATTGTGATCCTGCTAGCATGTAAATATTATTTACCTACTATTATGTTTAGTTATTTAAGTTTTATTTGAATTATTTGCTCTTGGCTTATTGTGATTGTTATGTGAGTAGGTTTATTTATTGGTACCTTCGTTATGGTATAGATTGTCCGGAGTGTGAAGTGGATCAGAGTTAAGTGTTAGAATACTTCAACAACGTTCAAGGCAAGTTTGCACTTTTGATTTTGCTCATCTTATATTCTGCTATGCATGTGTGGTTTTATGCTATGATATATGTTTGGCCTGATATGTGTATCCCGTGTTGTCATGTTCGGTATTGATTGTGTTATGTGATGGTGTGATCAACTTGCTATGGTAGACGTGAGCACGTGTCGAGTGGTTCATGAAAGTGGTGAGTCTTTATAGCTGTAAGCTCGGGACTTTTTCTCAGGTGAATGCGTCAATGGCTGAGCGCTCTATTGTCCCTAGAGAATGCGCCAGGACTAAGCGACTTGAGTTGTCGGGGATTTTTCTCACGTGAATGAATCACTGGCTGAGCACTCTATTATCCCTAGAGAATGCGGCAGGACTGGGCGCACTTGAGACATCTTGAAGATCTTTATCATCTGTGTTGTTTGCACCTTGTCTATGTCATGGAGGTAGGTGAAGGTTTTACGCAAAACCAAACTTGAGTGTTTTATTTGTCATACCTTACTTATGGATGTAGGTTTGTTATATCATTATGTGTGATTTGCCAATACATTCAATGTATTGACCCTTGTGGCTGCAACTTATCATGTTGCAGAATTTTCAGATGATCAGTGAGATACAGTAGGGTCGCGAGTCTTCACTCAGCATTTTCGCCAGTGGGCATTGATGGGACTCATTGTATATTATGCTACATTTTCCATTGTTATTATTGAATAAAGTTAGTTATGTGCTAGTCAATTTGTAATACTTTATAAATTCTGGATCATACGTTATAGTAATTGATGCACTTGTTATTTGATATTCATATGTACTGTATGTGCTAGCGAGTCGATCCAGGGACTAGCACAGTGAGCACAAAGACATCGAATCTTATCAGATTCAGTTCGTTACAAATTATGATATAATAACTCACCCATGAATTTCAGCAAGGTTGTTGGTGAGTTCATGGGCATACAAGTAATACGAATATAACCTAGAAGCCAAAACATCAACAGTCCTCCTGTTGAGATTCTTCAAATGAGCAATGCTAGCGTTTGCACATTGTCGGTGTACTAGAGTAGGGGTACCCTAGTACCCCGAACTTGTGCACGGGCGGTCGCAGCATCCCGCGGCAAGGCTTGCCGGGTGACCGCCAAGACCCTCCGTGGTTCCCTTGAAGACCATTCAAGAACAAAGTACTCAAACCAAGGCCCCGGCAAGAGGAGCTTGCCGGGAAGGCCAACCAAGGCCCCGGCAAGAGGAGCTTGCCGGGAAGGCCAACCCAGGCCCCGACAAGAGGATCTTGTCGGGAAGAGACAAGACCCCGGCAAGAGGAGCTTGCCGGGAAGGCCACTCAAGGCATACCAAGAAAGCTTGCCGCGACGCGCCCTGCGTCCCGGCAAGGCCCAGTGAGCAACAAGCTCCCAAACACAACAAGACGACGACCGCGGCAAGGAGCTTGCGGCGGGAAACCCCCACTTTGTGCCCGCGCTCCAGCACACCAGCTAACGTGTCGCTCTAGGACTCTCCCAAGCACACGTGGCAGGAGGCCGCGCTGCTAGGGGTGCATGGTGGCAAGCGGAGATGAAGAGAAGGCCATCGTGGCAAACGGTGGCGCTCCTAACGGTCACTTTTTGCACTGTTTAGGCAACTCAGACAGGCATTTAATGACCTTGTCCCCTGCCGTCAGAGTTAGGTAGGGTGCACTGTGTCCACAGTAGCGGTAGCTGCACCTACCGCATCCTTTTCCATTTTTACCCTTCCAGTCTACGTTGCTACCTGTCGGTGACCCCTCGAAAGTATAAAAGGAGGCCCGAGCGCAACGTAGAAGGGGTTCGGCTCATTCGAAACACCAGAAACACTCTCACGCTCGGTCTGGCAGCATCCATCGCTCCTGAGCAAGAATTCAATACACACAAACAAGCAGCAGTAGGGTTTTACGCATCCGTGCGGCCCGAAGCTGGGTAAAACTGCTCGCGTGTACTGCCTCGATCCGCTCTTTGTGCGGCCTCCGCCCTCACCAAACCGAATGGGGCCCTGTCCCCATAGGTGTTGGTGGATCAGCTCCCCCGACATCTTTGGCGCGCCAGGTAGGGGGTGTCGAGATTGTGCGAACCCGATCCGGCGTGCACGCGAGCTAAATCTTCATCGTCTTCATCGACATGCCACCAAAGAAGAAGGATTCAGAGGCAGCTGTTCCGTCTGCGTCGCTTCCACCACCTCCGGAGCAGGCGGACGGTGGAGTGGACAGCGGCGGAAGAATGGACATCGACGAGGGTGCCCACAACGCTGCCAAGTCCAAGGACAAGGCCGCGCAGACCTCGGCGTCCATACGCCCACCGCGCCCATCTCAGGAGGCGCGGGACCAGCAGCGTCATGGCGTTCGCAGCACCATACGTCCGCTGGGCCAAGATCAAGCTGCTGGTTCTCGTGGCGCTCAAGACCAACATGCACGTCAACATGCTGGCTCGAGCGAAGTACGGTCGCCTGGACGGGGCACTGCTCCTTCTAACGTGGTTAGGAGTCCGAGCACGCCCCACTCCTCGCACCGTTCACCTCCGCCGCCCACCACTCCAGCAGAAGCCTTGGCGCGAGCTCAACTGCTCCTAGACTATCCTCCGACGGCGGACAAGACCGACGAATGGAGGGCCACTATCCAAAGCCTCATCGGCTTTGCCAACGGCGACACTGCGCGGCAACCAAGCACCTCGCTGCCGCGGCAGGACAGCCGGACGCGAGCCGATGGCAACAAGACCGGGGGAGGTGCGACTTCCATGCACTCTCCACTACGAAGGCCAAAATCGCCGACTCGCCGGGTCCACCCCGACAGCGGCTCCACCGCGTCGTCGGACCCACGAGCTCGTCGCGACCAGCGCCAAGTTCTCCATGAACGACAACAAGAAGACGCTCGAACCCGCATCGAGCGCCGAAGAGAAGCGCGACGTCAATCCGACAAGCGCGCTGGGCCCTCTGTTGACATGCATGCGCCAGGGGAACCAGGCGATCTGCCGTACGCGGTAGGTTGTCCTGCGTTCACCCGTGAGCTGCGGCAAGTCCAGTGGCCCAGCACAAAGAATTTCAAACCAGACGTACCAGAGAAGTACGACGGCAAGACGCATCCGTCGGAGTTTCTCAGCATCTACACCATCGCGGTGCAGGCTGCCGGGGGACGGGACGACAAGATCCTTGCCAACTACTTCCCGCTGGTACTCAAGCCCAACGTCAGGTCCTGGCTCATGCACTTGCCGGACAATTCCATCTCCTCTTGGGCAGATTTATGCCATCAGTTTGTCGGCGCCTTTACAGGTGGCCACAAGCCACATGGCCAAGAGAGCGATCTTCACCTGCTCGCCCAGAAGGAAGGAGAGCCATTGCGCAAGTACATTCAGAGATTCAGCCGTGTACAGCACAACATCCCAGACGTCCACCCCGCCGCGATCATCAGCGCGTTCCATCAGAACGTGCGAAACCGAAGGATGAGGGAGGAGATGGCGATGTGTAAGATCAGAGACGTCAGCGAGCTTTACGCCCTGGCCGACAAGTGTGCACGCGCTGAAGAGGGGAGGAGGCTCCCCGGAAAGAGTACAGGAGCAGGAGGATCCGACAGTGAGGATGCCACCCCGACAAGGAAAGGCCAGCGGCGGAACAATAGAAGGAAAAAGAGCAAGGAAGTGCTAGCTGTTGAGCAGACTGGCAACGGAGGTGGCGCCAAGGAAGCTAAAGCTGGTGGCTCCGACAAGGAGGGCCATCCTGTGGCGGCCGCCGACAAGCAGGACGGCTCCGGCAAGCAGTATTGTAAGATTCACCGCACCAAGGGTCACGATCTCCAGAACTGCAAGAAAGTTGAGCAGCTCTTTGAGCTGTAGAAAGCTGAGTACGAGCGGCGCGACAAGGAGAAGGCCCAGGAAGGAACTGGTGGAACCGGCAAGAAACGTCCCGGTCGAGGAGGACGCCGCGGCAAGGCCAAGCAGCGGCAAGGAGACAGACCTCCCCGTGGCCGCGACAAGGATGAAGACGACGACGATGACGAAGACGTGGATGATGATGAGGCCGACGAGCAGGAATTTCAGAAAGCTATAGAGGTCCTGTGCGTTAACGGTGGCGCTTCTCTACATACTTCGCACCGCCAACTCAAACAGTGGATGCGGGAGGTTAATGCAGCGGAACCATCCGTAGAGTCACACAAGCCTCTGAAATGGTCCAACACGCCTATCATCTTCGACATTGAGGATCACCCTGATCGCGTAACTGCGGTCGGGTGCTTGCCGATGTTGGTTTCACCAACTATCCGCAACCTCAAGGTCACGAAGATGCTAGTTGACGGCGGGGCCGGCTTGAATCTGATCTCCTCCGTGGTCCTTCAGAAACTCCAGATCCCTGACAGCGAGCTCGAAGAGACCGGCACATTCCAAGGAATCAACCCGGGAAGGAGCAAGCCGTAGGGGAAGATCACGCTGCCGGTCACATTTGGCAGCGAGCTGAATTTCAGAACTGAGAGGGTCACATTTGACGTTGCCGATTTTCCATTGCCCTACAATGGGATCCTTGGCCGTCCAGCGCTCGCCAAGTTTATGGCAGCCTCTCACTATGCATACAACATGCTCAAGATGCCAGGCCCGATAAGTGTCATCTCTGTCCCCGGCGACAAGAAGGATGCCCTTATCTGCGCCGACAAGATCTACCGGGAAGCAGCAGCCGCAGCTGATCGCAACACACTTGCCGCTGAAGCTCCCGGGGGGAAGAAGAAGACAAAGTCCGGCAAGAGCTCTGATGCCCACTCCGGCAAGCGCACCTCTTCGGAGTGCTGCGCTACCGTCGAGGACGCACCATCGAGCTCCACCGGCAAGTGCAAGAAGACGATGGCAGCTCCACCTGAGACCAAGAAGGTGTCCGCCAAGGAGGACGGCACTGGTGGTACCTTCACCATCAGTGCCACGCTTGACCCCAAATAGGAAAGCGCGCTCATTGCTTTCCTGCGGGCGAATGTCGACGTGTTTGCATGGCAACCGTCTGATATCCCCGGTGTTCCCAGGAAAGTAATCGAGCACCACCTTGCCGTCTGTCCCCATGCGCGGCCCGTCAAGCAGAGAGTCAGGAAGCAAGCAGTGGAGCGCCAAGAGTTCATTGCAGAAGAGATCAGGAAATTGGAAGCAGCAGGCCTTGTCAGAGGAGTGCTCCATCCCACGTGGTTGGCCAATCCTGTAGTCGTGCGCAAGGCGAACGGGAAATGGAGGCTTTGTATAGACTTCACTGATGTCAATAAAGCTTGTCCCAAAGATCCATTTCCCTTGCCGCGCATTGACCAGATTGTTGACTCCACAGCTGGATGTGATTTGCTTTCATTTCTTGATGCATATTCAGGATACCATCAAATCTTCATGGCAGAAGAGGATGAGGAAAAAACCGCATTTATCACCCCTTGCGGCACATACTGTTTTGTACGGATGCCCTTTGGGTTGAAGAATGCTGGTTCAACATTTGCAAGGGTAGTCCATGTCGCTTTTGAGCCACAGATACACAGAAATGTGGAAGCCTACATGGATGATATAGTGGTCAAGAGCAAGGACAAGGCTACCCTGATCCAAGATTTAGAAGAAACTTTTGCAAATCTGCGCAAGATCAACCTCAAGCTCAACCCCGAGAAGTGCGTGTTTGGAGTCCCTTCCGGCAAGCTTCTCGGGTTCTTTGTGTCTCAGCGGGGAATTGAAGCCAACCCCGACAAGATCAAGGCCATCGAGCAGATTGAAGCACCGAAGCGCGTCAAGGATGTGCGAAGGCTTGCCGGTTGCGTGGCTGCTCTCAGCAGGTTTATCTCTAAGTCTGCTGAGCGCGCCCTGCCGTTTTTCAAAATATTGAAAAAGGCAGGTCCAATGAAATGGACTCCGGAAGCGGAGGCCGCGCTGCAGGACTTGAAGAGGTACCTGTCCTCCACTCCAATACTTGTCGCACCTAAGCCACAAGAGAAGTTGCTGCTATATCTAGCAGCAACCAATCAAGTGGTTAGTGCTGCGTTAGTAGCGGAGAGGGAGGCGGATGATGAGCCAGCAACCGCGACAAGTGAATCCAGCGACAAGCAGGGGGCTTCTCCGACAAGCTCTGGCCCCGACAAAGTTGAATCTGCGCAGACGTGCAAGGAGGTGCAGAAGAAGATGGTGCAGCGCCCAGTTTACTTTGTCAGCTCCCTTCTCCAGGGGGCTAGGTCGAGGTACTCTGGTGTGCAAAAATTGCTTTTCGGCCTTCTCATGGCCTCGAGAAAGCTGCGCCATTACTTCCAGGCACACGAGATCACAGTTGTCACTCGCTTTCCGCTGAAGAGGATACTGCAGAATCCAGAAGCAACAGGCAGGATTGTCGAGTGGGCATTGGAACTGTCAAGCTTTGGCCTCAAGTTTGAGAGCACTGCAACGATCCAAAGCAGGGCATTGGCAGAGTTCATAGCAGAGTGGACGCCAACCCCAGACGAAGAAATTCCAGAGACGAGCATCCCCGTCAAGGAGACAAGCAAAGAGTGGCTGATGTACTTTGATGGTGCCTTCTCGCTGCAAGGCGCCGGTGCTGGCGTGCTGCTTATCGCACCCACCGGAGAGCACCTCAAGTACGTAGTCCAGATGCACTTTCCCAAGGAGCAAGCAACGAACAATACTGCAGAGTATGAGGGTTTGCTTGCCGGCCTCAGAATCGCAGCCGACCTTGGGATCAAGAAACTCATTGTAAGGGGTGACTCGCAGCTTGTCGTCCGCCAAGTGAACAAGAACTACCAGAGTCCATTGATGGAAGCTTATGTTGATGAAGTGAGAAAGCTAGAAGCACACTTTGACGGCCTGCAAATGGAACACGTTCCACGAGCTCAGAACGATATTGCTGACGGCCTGTCAAAGTGCGCAGCACTAAAGTTACCTGTGGAACCAGGGATTTTTGTGCTCAAGCTGACTCAACCATCCGTGACACCATCAACTGGACAGAATAAGAAGAGGAAGTTGGTTTCTGGTGACTACTTTCCGGCAGAGCTTCCCGAAGCCGCCGCCAAGAAGGTCCCCAAGATCGACGCCAAGAGTGCTGAGGAGCAGTCTGCTCCGGCGAACCTCTTGGTTTGTTCCGTTGAAGCAAACGCTCCCGACAAGTTTTGCTCCGGCAAGCTTGCCGGGGAATATCACGCTCCGGCCGAACCGCAGGTTCTTGCCGTAGAAGCGGATGTTCCCGCAGCAACAGATACGCCTTTAGTCCTTGTTGTCGAGCCACAAGCTCCAGCATGGGCGCAGCAGATTGTCCGTTTCCTTCAGACAGGAGAGCTTCCCGAAGAGCAAGAAGAAGCTGAAAGAGTAGCCCGGCAGTCAAGTATGTACAAGTTTGTCGACAACACACTGTACAGAATAAGACTCAACGGTGTGAAATTGAAGTGCATTCGCCGGGAAGATGGACAACAGCTGTTGGCAGAGATACATGGAGGCATATGTGGTCACCACATTGGCGCAAGAGCACTTGCCGGCAAAGCATTCCGACAAGGCTTCTTCTGGCCGACAGCCCTCCAGGATGCAACTGCACAAGTAACCAACTGTGAAGCGTGCCAGTTCCATTCCAAGCAGATACACCAGCTAGCTCAAGCTCTCCAGACGATCCCTTTATCCTGGCCATTTTCGGTCTGGGGGCTCGACATCCTCGGCCCCTTCCCCCGAGCTGTCGGGGGCTTTGAGTTCTTGTACGTTGCAATCGACAAGTTCACAAAGTGGCCGGAAGTGGAACCAGTGAGGAAGGTGACAGCACAGTCAGCAGTCAAGTTCTTCAGGTCGATTGTTTGCCGTTTCGGGGTTCCTAACAGGATCATCACCGACAACGGCACGCAATTTACGAGCCGCACCTTCATGCAGTACGTCCAAGATCTTGGCGCCAAGGTCTACTTCGCTTTTGTTGCTCATCCGAGAAGCAACGGTCAAGCGGAGAGGGCAAATGCTGAAGTGCTGCGAGGCCTCAAGACCAGAACTTTCGACAGGCTGCACAAGTGCGGAAGAAACTGGATCGAGGAGCTGCCGGTGGTTCTTTGGTCGATCAGGACGACGCCAAATCGAGCCACTGGCCAGACACCCTTCGCTCTAGTCTACGGAGCGGAGGCAGTTCTCCCCACGGAACTCGTTTACGGGTCACCTCGAGTGCTCGCTTATGATGAGCTCGAGCAAGAGCAGCTGCGACAAGATGACGCGCTGCTCCTTGAGGAAGACCGTCTTCAGGCTGCTGTGCGAGCCGCTCGCTACCAGCAAGCTTTGCGTCGCTACCATAGCCGCAAAGTTAAAGCCAGAAGCTTCGAGGAAGGCGACCTTGTTCTTCGGCGTGTTCAGTCCGCCAAGAATTCCAACAAGTTGACGCCGAAGTGGGAAGGCCCTTATCGGGTGAAACGAGTCACTAGGCCCGGCGCTGTCCGCCTTGAGACCGAAGATGGCATTCCGGTGAGCAACTCCTGGAACATTGAACATCTTCGTAAGTTTTACCCGTAAGGCGCGGTTGCCGGAAGCTTTTCCGGCAACCACCTTTTGTACAAGTCTTGCCGCTGTTGCATGTAATCCTTTGTACAAAGCCGGGCGCAGACCCCGTGCACCAGTAAAGTTCATGTGCCCCGCACATCTTGTCAGTTTTTTTATGCTATAATCCTTTTTCGCATATGTTATCTGACACTTTGTGCAGCACCAGACCCCGGTAAGCAATAACGAGCCCAAGGCTCCATATCATTACTTTATTTCTCTGTTTCTTTCTCAAAAGAAGGAAGGTTCCCTCGCCCACAAGGTTTACCGGGGGGGGGAGGAGAAGATAATGGTGTGGACCAGGCCGTTCAAGAAAGTTTCTCCTTGCCGGGAAGCAGACGACAGAAAAGCTAAGTTGCTAAAGCTTGAGCAATCAGTTTTTTAAGTTTTTGAGTTATTTTCCTTGAACGACCGTGCTTTGTATGGAAAACCTGTGCGCGGAGGAACCAACTCGTAGCTAGTTGCACCTTTACTTTGTTTCGAGTCCGCTCAACAACTTAAGTGAGCTGCTAGCGCCCTTACTTTGCTTCGAGTCCGCTCAGCAACTTAAGTGAGCCGCTAGCGCCCTTACTTGTTTCGAGTCCGCTCAACAACTTAAGTGAGCTACAACTAGTTGCGACAAGGTTGCTTGTTGGTAGCGACCCCGCCAGCAGGCTGCTAAAATTCCGCACTCGGCGCTCGCGGCAAGGGTGCCTGCGCCGGCAAGTTTCCCTAGAAAGCGTAGGGCAGAACCATACAAAGCCAAGAGTCGAGTAAAGGAAGTAACACAGCAATTTTTTGCCTAAGATAGAGTTATATTACAAAAATAACTTGTCGCGCCTCTAATAAAGTGTTCCCATGACATGACTGGCAGCGACAAGAAAAGAATAAAACGGACGGCCTAATCTACGCGACCGCCGTCAACCCTTTTGACCTCGTTCACCCTGTCCACAATGGGTGCGACGAGGGCCTTAAGTGCGTCAAGATCAGCGTCCGCCGGCAGCCTCTTGAGGACGTTGGTGAGGTTGAGGCCCGGATTGCGGAAGGCCACCTTCACCAGCACCTTCTCCAAAACTCCGACACAAATCGAGCATGACTCGTCGGCCAACTGCTTTGGGATCCGTTCCCGGAGTTGCTGGAGCGCCGCCGCCACGCCTTTGAAGAACAGAGTGAGCTTGGCGCTGGGTTGGAGGTTCTCGTCGGAGGAGTACCCGAAGCCTTCCACCCCCAATTGCACCAGTTCCTCTTCGATGACTGCAGCAATGTTCACGAGGCCCTCCGTCCAGAGCGCCACAGTATCTCTGAGAAGGTTCTGGGTTTCGGCGGCCCTCGCCAGCAGCGCATCGTTGGCCTTGATGTCTTTCTTCAAGTCTGCCTCCCGTTTCCTGGCGCTGTCCAACGTCTCCGTCAAGGTGGCCAGCTTCAGCGTCAGATCTGCGTTGGAATCCTTGGCGGCGCTCAGTTCCTTGCCCCTCTCAGCGAGTCGGCCCTGCAACTCACCGTGGGCAAGGGCGTCCTTCTCGCGCTCTAGCTTGAGCGCGGCAAGCTCTTCGCCACCAACCTTCAGATCAGCTTCTAGCTGCGCCACCTTTGCCTCCAATTCTTTCTTGGCGGCCTCGGCAGCCGCAGCCGCATCCTTTGCCTCTTGGAGCGTCCCGCCAAGTGCCCGTTCGCGCGCGGCAAGCTCCTCTTCGTGGCTGTCGAGGTTCACTTTCCGCTGAGTCAGCTCGCCTTCTCGTGCGTACAGCTTCTCGCCGGTGAGCCGCTGCTGCTCTTCAGCCTCAGCCTTCTCAAGGAGGAAGGCCTTCCGCTCCTCAGCAAGCTGCTCCCGCTCCTCCGCCAAGGCCCGGAGAGTTTCTTGGCGAAGACCCCGAAGCTCCTCCGCGCGCTTCTCTATATCCACGCTCGCTTTCGCGACGAGCGCTTCCCGGGACTCCAACTTGACTTGACGGGCGCGATAGAGCGCCAGCAGCTTCCGCAGTAGCCGCTCCTCCTCGGACTCGTCACTGCTGCTTCCCGGCGCGTCAACGATCGACAACCCGGCGGAGGCGAGCACCTCCCCATCCAAAACTTCTCCTTCCACCGGCGCCCTGGAGCTTGACGCCCAAGGGAGCCTGATGAAGATGCCCTCGCCAGCCTTCAGATAGGCGCCGGGCTGGGGCTCCTCGGATCCTGACACTGCGGCAGCGGCGGAGGGATCGGCGGTCGGTGCAGCGCCTGACGCTCCTGCAGCCTCAGGGCCGTCAGTGCGATCGCCAGATCCCCCGCCAGCTTCCTCGGCGGCAGCCTTGGCGGCCTCTTCGCCGGCGGGCACGTCAGCGCCGGCTCCTTCTTCGGTGGCCGCGGCATCATCAATATTGCCGCGCGCGTCCTCCTCACCGCCCGCCTCGGTCTCCATCGGATCCGCGGAGGGTGGGTCTGACGACCGGAGAAGAAGGAGAAATCAAACAAGTATCCGAGAAGAGAAATCAGCAGAAGACTACAAGGAAAGTTTCAGGCAAGAAGGACTACCTGTGCTAGGATCTGCTGTCATGACCTCCACCACCGGGGGATCGTTAGTGATGTCCCTTGCCAGAGACTCCCCCCTTGCCGGAGACTCCTCCCTTGCCGGAGATCGCTTCCTTGCCGGAGAACGCTCCCTTGCCGGGGAATCCGCCCTTGGCGGCGTAGTCGAAGCAGACGACGAGTCGGAGGAGATCACCACGCCCTCCTGATGAAGCTGTTCTGCTCCTGCACAAACAAACCAGTGATCAGATGTCAACAAAGGAAAAGAGCAACCACGCGCACCCAGAAGCAGAAAGTAAACCATATGCTTACGCTGGGGGCTGCGCTGGGGGCTGCTCTGCGAAGTGATGGCCGGATCCGGTAAGGTGGTCTCGGGCGCGCCTCCTGTCGTCGCAGTGGGCTCGTCCTCGATGACCACCACCTGAGCCTTGGCCCTCTTCGCCGCCCTCTGGGCCAGAGTCCTGAAAAGGGAGAGTCCAGGGTGGGTCAGATCAGATGCAAGACAGGAATGGCAAGTTGAAGAACTACAAGAACAACAAGGGAATCTTACTCTTCTTCCTCTTCCTCGTCGGAGCTGAGCGCGGAGAGGTCGAAGTTCGGCCCACCTCCGGCGCGGCGAGGTGGAGGGGTGGGATCCCTTGGCCGCTTGGCGGGGACTGCGGCGCCAGCCCGAGATGACCCCGCCCCAGTTGCCACTGCGGCGGGAGGCGCACCCGCGGCAACCGTACTTGCCGCGGTGGAGCGCGTCGCGCGGTGCTGCGGCTGTTGACCAGCTTGCCGCCCTGCTGCGTCCCCGACCCTGCGGAGGCACCTTCTTGGCTGCACTGGGGGCTGCGTTCCGGGCCCTGTTCCCGGCAAGCTCCCCGGAGATGGCGGGCCGCTCGCACCCTCGGCGGGCTCACTCAACTCGGCGTCGGGCGCGGCAAGCTCTTCTTCGTCTTCGGGCCACTCCCGCTCAGCAAGACTCATCGCCGATGCCGCGTCCGCTTCCTCCACCGTGAACCCAAATTCACCCGCGGCTGTGGCTGCCGCCGCCTCTTCCGCCCTGGTGGCGATGCGTTCCATCTCTTGATCGGTGGTGTCGCGGGTGAGGAGCTTCTTGTCGTCAGCATTGACCGCTACTTCCACTAGGCTGTCGAAGAACTGCTGCACAACGTCTCCAGCAGGCTCTTGCCAAGTTGGAGCGATCCCGTGCAAATCACACAATGGCATCATGGCGCAGATGCGGTCGCGCGAGGAGTTGTTGCACAGAGGAACGACGCCTGCCGGCAACCTGAACCACTCGGGATGCTGTGGGTCGTACTTGAATATCTCCTTGAGTATCCCGTCCAACTCTATGACGGTGAAATTGAAGTTGAGGCCTGGGCGCAACCTCAGGATATCTGCCGGGCCTCCAAATTCCCAGGCGGGTCTCCCCCTCGCCTGCAGAGGGGCGATGCGGCGGCGGAGGAAATCTGCGTCGACAGCTCCTACAGTCAACCCGGCAAGCCTGAGGCGCAAGATCCGGGTGGTGGCGATCTTCAACTTGTCATCGTCCGCGGACAGAGCGCTCCAATCATTGCCTCGCACTGCTGGGGCTTGGCGCAGGGCGGTGAACGGCTGCGGGTTCTCCTCTACAACCCAGCACCAGTTTGCTCTCCACTCATCCCACTTGCTGCGGAGCTCCCCCTACAGATAGGTCTCCTTCTTGCCGGCTCGCGAGATCCAGGCGATCCCCCCGGCAAGGGTTTCCCCTCTCTCGACACGGGGCATGAAGAAATGGCGGAAGAGAGCTACGTTGGGGTGGACTCCGACAAAGTTTTCGCATAGATGGGCGAAAACTGCCATGGTCAAGACGGCGTTGGGGGTAAAATCAAGGAGGTGGAGCCCGTAGGTGTTCATGATATCACAGAAGAAATCAGCGAATGGCGGGCAGAGCCTGCAGTAGAAGAACACGGCAAAGAAAGGGTACCCGCCAACTGGAGCTTCTTGCGAGGTGATGGCGGAGAGTACCTTTGTGCACGGATGCGCCCGTGTCTCCGTCGACCAGAAGAGATAGTACCACTCCCTCAGATCATTTGCGGAGAGCTCGGGGAGGAAGGTGGCCCGCTCTTTCCGCAGCGCCTCAAGCCGCTGCGCTTCGGTCGACTTCACAGCTTTCGCGGCCTTCCCCTTTCCGGGCTTCGGAGCCATGGCAGAGGCGGTGGATCGACGGTGCTGGTAGTGGCGGCGGCGACGGGAGCGGAGCGCTGCTCTCTTTCGACTTTGGAAGCGGAGGAGGGCGGCGCAGGTTTCTGAGATTGCAGCAGCGAATGACGGAGATAGGGGAAATACCCCTGTTTCCCCTGCTTATAAGGAGGAGGGGGCGGACGTTGCGCTCTTTCCGAATAAAGAACCACCCACAATCTCCCCCACGACGCCGTGATTGACGCGTGCCGTTCCGGGGGGTGCGGTGGATACGGAGTTAGATTCGGCATACCCCAGGCCCGCGCGTGCCCGTGCCCTGTTTTGGGCCTGGCCCAACAGTGCTCGGCACCGTGTATGGCCCAGGCCCAGGGGCTCCTGTCGGTGTACTAGAGTAGGGGTACCCTAGTACCCTGAACTTGTGCACGGGCGGTCGCAGCATCCCGCGGCAAGGCTTGCCGGGTGACCGCCAAGACCCTCCGTGGTTCCCTTGAAGACCATTCAAGAACAAAGTACTCAAACCAAGGCCCCGGCAAGAGGAGCTTGCCGGGAAGGCCAACCAAGGCCCCGGCAAGAGGAGCTTGCCGGGAAGGCCAACCCAGGCCCCGGCAAGAGGATCTTGTCGGGAAGAGACAAGACCCCGGCAAGAGGAGCTTGCCGGGAAGGCCACTCAAGGCATACCAAGAAAGCTTGCCGCGACGCGCCCTGTGTCCCGGCAAGGCCCGGTGAGCAACAAGCTCCCAAACACGACAAGACGACGACCGCGGCAAGGAGCTTGCCACGGGAAACCCCCACTTCGTGCCCGCGCTCCAGCACACCTGCTAAGGTGTCGCTCTAGGACTCTCCCAAGCACACGTGGCAGGAGGCCGCGCAGCTAGGGGTGCACGGTGGCAAGCGGAGATGAAGAGAAGGCCATCGTGGCAAACGGTGGCGCTCCTAACGGTCACTTTTTGCACTGTTTGGGCAACTCAGACAGACATTTAATGACCTTGTCCCCTGCCGTCAGAGTTAGGTAGGGTGCACTGTGTCCACAGTAGCGGTAGCTGCACCTACCGCATCCTTTTCCATTTTTACCCTTCTAGTCTACGTTGCCACCTGTCAGTGACCCCTCGAAAGTATAAAAGGAGGCCCGAGCGCAACGTAGAAGGGGTTCGGCTCATCGAAACACCAGAAACACTCTCACGCTCGGTCTGGCAGCGTCTATCGCTCCTGAGCAAGAATTCAATACACACAAACAAGCAGCAGTAGGGTTTTACGCATCCGTGCGGCCCGAAGCTGGGTAAAACTGCTCGCGTGTACTGCCTCGATCCGCTCTTTGTGCGGCCTCCGCCCTCACCGAACCGAAAGGGGCACTGTCCCCATAGGTGTTGGTGGATCAGCTCCCCCGACACACATGCTTTAGCGTGAAGAGAACATCAAATTGGCATGTTTCACTAATGATGACACAGTGGAGGAAATTCTTGGATGTACCTCATCATATTTCTTGTGATCTATAAGGAAAATCAACACAAGCAGGTATCAGTATATTTCAATCTCTGGGAGTCCATGCTTGATTGAAACTTGAGCCGCTGGAGCTGCAGCATCAACATCCATCTCACTGCCATCTTCCTACAAGAGGTAACGCCATATGAATATCGATCACCTTTGAGCAAGAGAATACTCCAGTTTCAAAATATTGACGTGTACAGAATTAAACAGAAGCAAGTTCTAATCCCCTACGCACCCAAGCATGAGATTGCCAATTACCAATTAAGCATCAGAACAGAAGGAACCTGGTCGACATAAACTTCAATAGTGAAACTCAGTTGCAAAATATGGAATTACTCGAGGCTCGTACTGCATCACCATACAATAACAGTTGCTTTGTGGTTGCAGCAAATGATCTAGATTATGAGTTCTAATAAGCCAGGTAATCCAGAACAATCGGAAGTCAGACATAACATGAGATACCCAAGACTGTCAATTACCAATTAATCATCAGAATAGAAGGAACCTGCTTTGTCGTGAACTTGAACAGTGGAACTGAATTGGGAAATCTAAACGCTCACATTGCATCACCACACAGTAGTCGGGTAACATTTACTCTACTACAATGGCCTAGATTATGAGTTCCCATTTACTTCTAAAAGGCCTATAAATCCAGAACGATATACCATGTCAATCAGCAGCCAAAACACATGTAACACATGTAGATTAACAAACATAGCATTAGATACTCACGTCCTTGACGGTGTCACCAGATTCAGGCATAATTGCGTGTTAATTCCAAATCATGAGAGCTCTACATTTGCAGGAAAAAAAACCTTCGGGAGGAGCGGGGAGAGGCGGGTGAAGGCCTCGAATGAAGGGGGCAGTGCGAAGGCGAGGAAGGCCGCGACATCAGGGGCGGCGAGGCGGCGACGGAGGGCGACGGTGAGGCAGACGGCACGGGAGATCCGGCTGACCTCCTTGGTCAGCGACCCCGCCTCGACCATGAACGCGATCTCCTTCAGATCTGCAAGCACGACGAGGCAAACACACGTGAGCTACCGCCCACTGAGCGCCTACGGCACCGGAAGTTGAGCTAGGGTTTCGGGGGGCGGGGGACTAGGGGGCGAGAGGGATGGGCTACTGATGCTGCAGGGTGGGAGAGCGGGCACAGGCGTGTCGACGGCCGCAGGAGGGGCGACGAGGGTGGGCTGGGCAGAGTTGTTCATCTCGACATCCTCCGGCATCGCAGTGTCGGCGACGAGGTCGAGGTGGGGGGACGGGCAGTGCGTATGGCGCAAGAGGGGGAGTGAAAGGAAGGCCGGAGGAGGGGGTATTGTCAGGAGGAAGGAAAATCAATCGGGGCAGAACAGGAGGGTGGAGACGAATGAATTACGTAGGAAGGAGTAAATTGGATTTGTTTTCTTAAAGTCCGTTATTTGTTTCCTTAAAATCCGTTATTTGTTTCCTAAAGCAAATTGCATTGATGAGATGGATCGGTTGATTGGGTAAGTTAGGAAAGTAAGATATGTGACTTTTTGTATGGTAGGAAAGTGTTTGTTTATAAGGAAATAGTGGAAGAAAAAATATACCGGTGGCTTGATGGGAGCGGAGACGAAAACAACCAGCGAAAAAACGGTTGAAAGTGGTGGGACAAAAATAAACTGTGGATACTATTCAACCAACTCAGACATTAGGAGTAGAGATGTGGGTTTGATCTTTGAGCATAAATAACACTAAGTAGCTCGATAGTACCGAAAGAAAATCTTCTAAAGTACTGGGACTTGCTAAAATTTATACAAAGATTTTCTAGGAGTAGATTTTGGATAGAGTTTTGATATGTGTATGATTAACAATAGGCGTCTGCTATGTTTTAATGAGCCCAAGTATGTAACACTTTGGCTATCTAGGGTTAGACGCCCGCCACCTCCGGCTGTGGCCGCGGCCTTGATGATTTCCTTGTGAAGATTGGTAGATGTGCTGACAGGGATTTCCCCCTCAGATTTGATGTCCCCTAACAACGAAATCTAGGGTTGGTCGTTGCATGGGGCTGCTTCCTCCTCAAACTTGGTGTCCCCTAGCAAAGAAAGCTTATGTTTTCTCTTCTTCAGTGGCTCGGCCGACTGAGAGTTTCTTCTACCATGGTCCAACAATGAAGCTTATTAGATGGAACTGTTGGGGCCTCCTCGGTGCCCGATGGTTTGCTCGCTTCTGGATATCCAGAGGCGCCATGAACCAAACGTGGGTTTTCTATGCGAAACATATTTGGATGAAGAGAGGGCAGTAATCTTGATGAGAAAAATACATATGGATCACATGTTGATTACACCAAGCTTGGATGGAAGAAAGGGTGGTTTGCTTATGGTCTGGAAGAAGGAGGTTAGGATCTATTCCCGAGCCACTACCGTGGACTTAATTGATATTTCGTTTGAGGAGGCGATTGGTGACAGATTGATTGATGTCTACGGTGAACCTAGTTGGGATAACAAAGATCGTACCTTCTTCTTAGGGATCTTCATGTTTAGTCAAGTCTACCATGGGTTGTAGTAAGATATTTCAACGAGATTTTGTTCACTCAATAAGACCATCTACAACCGTAAGTAGCTAACGTGACCCCCTATACGCCCGTGGGTAGTGCCGAGTGGGTCCCCATTTGGACCTCTCCACAACCACACCCCGGAAATCTTAATACCCAAATCCATGCACGACAATCATACAATGCAAATTTATCATACATTAAATGATACAAAGATAATGTAGCCCGAATGAATTCAGTACAAGCAAAAATAAAGTTTGTAACACTAACATGGAGGGGCTCTTTACCCTCGTTTCCTCTCTTTATAATATAGTACGCACACTCGCGTGTATTCGAGAAAAAATAAACAAAACATGGCCATCAAAACATTGAAATGTTACCTGCATCTTTGTATCTCCCTTCAATAACTGCAATGAACATGTTTCCCACCAATTTAAACTATCGAGCCTCAACACAGGGCTGTCCATCAGGTCTGACAAAAAGCTAAGTGTAAGGAGACAAGACAGACGATCTTTCAAACCTTAAACTCTATACGGATAGATAAAAATCTTTAGAGTGAAACACAATTTTTAATGGAAGAACAAATTATCTACTCATAATTGATCCTCCAACCATAAAAGTTACTGTGTCTAGCTCATTTTCTAAAAGGTCTGACTAACAACACTCATTCTCATTCTTATTACAATTCACATACATTTTTCATTGCCAGGAAAACGAAACAAGTTAATGCAAGGATCGAGGTATGTAGAACAATCTTCTCTGTCACAATCGGATCGTTCATCAGGCCACAATACCATAGGCCCATAAAATAGATATCTGTCAAAGCATCTCCACTCACGCCCCCAACAACCCTCCAGAACATGTTTTTTCCGCCGGCGCCAAAAAAAAACCCAGTCGACCCCCCATGATGCCGAACTCCGCCGGTTAGGCCTATTTTTTGGCCCGGCGATCCTAGGCTGAACCTAGCACACTGGGGGTTGCTTGGGGACTGTGGCGGAAGGAAAAGCGGCACATGGGCCACCATTGTCAGGCGATTTTTTTTCACATCCAGATTCGCCCCTTGCGCGCACTACCCTTTCCGCCGCCGTGCCGACACCGACACCGCCCACCCGCCCACCGCTGCTAGAAAGACCATTTTCCCGCTGGAAAGAGAGGGTTCTCCGCAGCATCCTCCATCCCGCTCCTGGGCGAGCTTTCCGGTGCTCCGGCCGCACAGGCGGGGATACCGGCGGCTGCGCACCTATGATGCCCATCAGGTGTTCGGCGATTTGTCTGCTCGGCGATGGACTCGGACGATGAGGAGGCGTTCGTGGTGCTGCTGGAGGCGGAAGCCGATGTCGACGCCCAGGACGAAGAGCACCTCGTGGTCCTCGCCGCTCTGGCGGGCTTGTTCGCGAGCAATGCAATAACATGTATATCAAATATACCTTTCACTTTGCCATCCTTCTTATCCGCTAAATACTTGGGGCAGTTCCAATTCCAGTGAGCAGTCCCTTTGAAGTAGAAGCACTTGTTGGGGAACGTAGTAATTCAAAAAAATTCCTACGATCATGCAAGATCTATCTAGAAGAAGCATAGCAATGAGACGGGAGAGTGTGTCCACGTACCCTCGTTGACCGAAAGCGGAAGCATTATGTAACGCGGTTGATGTAGTCGAACGTCTTCACTATCCAACCGATCCAAGTACCAAAAGTACGGCACATCCGTTTCCAGCACATGTTTAGCATGATGACGTCCCTCAAGCTCTTGATCCAGTAGAGGGTCGAGGGAGAGTTCCGTCAGCACGACGGCATGGCGACGGTGTTGGTGATGTGATCCGCGCAGGGCTTCGCATAAGCACTATGACAATATGACCAAGGTGGTAAACTATGGAGGTAGGCACCACATGCGGCTAAAGAACATTTGATGTGCCTTTGGGGTGCCCCGGTGTGGCGACGGTGTTGGTGATGTGATCCGCGCAGGGCTTCGCCTAAGCACTACGACAATATGTCCGAGGTGGTAAACTATGGAGGCGGTTACCGCACACGGCTAAAGAACAATTGATGTGCCTTTGGGGTGCCCCCTGTCCCCGTATAAAAAGGCCGAGGGGAGGATGCGGTCGGCCTAGGGGGCGCGCCAAAGGGGGGAGTCCAACTAGGACTCCCAATCCTAGTTGGACTCCCTTTCCTTTTCCGGAGGGGGAAAGAGGGAAGGGAGAGGAAGAGGAGAAGGAAAGGGGGGCACGCCCCCTCCCTAGTCCAATTCGGACTCCCTATAGGGAGGGGGCGCGACTACCCCTTGTGGGCTGCCTCCCCTCTCCCCTATGGCCCATGTAGGACCAATATTCCCGCGGGGGGTTCCGGTAACCCCTCGGTACTCCGGACAAATACCCGAATCACTCGGAACCATTCTGATGTCTGAATACAACCTTCCAATATATAAATATTTACCTTTCGACCATTCCGAGACTCCTCGTCATGTCTGTGATCTCATCCGGGACTCTGAACAAACTTCGGCCACCTAAACACATAACTCAGAATACAAATTGTCATTGAATGTTAAGTGTGCGGACCCTGCGGGTTCGAGAACTATGTAGACATGACCAAGACACATCTCCAGTCAATAACCAATAGTGGAACTTGGATGCTCATATTGGCCTACATATTCTACAAAGATCTTTATCGGCCAAACCGCATAACAACAAACGTTATTCCCTTTGCCATCGATATGTTACTTGCCCGAGATTCGATCGTCGGTATCATCATACCTAGTTCAATCTCGTTATCGGAAAGTCTCTTTACTCATTTTGTAATGCATCATCCCGCAACTAACTGATTAGTCACGTTGCTTACAAGGCTTATAGTGATGTGCATTATCGAGAGGGCCCAAAGATACCTCCCCGATACACGGAGTGACAAATCCTAAACTCGATCTATGCCAACTCAACAAACACCATCGGAGACACCTGTAGAGCATCTTTATAATCACCCAGTTACGTTGTGACGTTTGATAGCACACAAGGTGTTCCTCCTGTATTCAAGAGTTGCATAATCTCATAGTTAGAGGAATATGTCATGAAGAAAGCAATAGCAATAAAACTAAACGATCATAATAAAGCTAACAGATGGGTCTTGTCCATCACATCATTCTCTAATGATGTGATCCCATTCATCAAATGACAACACATGTCTATGGTCAGGAAACTTAACCATCTTTGATTAACAAGCTAGTCAAGTAGAGGCATACTAGGGACACTCTGTTTGTCTATGTATTCACACATGTACTAAGTTTCCGGTTAATACAATTCTAGCATGAATAATAAACATTTATCATGATATAAGGACATATAAATAACAACTTTATTATTGCCTCTAGGGCATATTTCCTTCAGTCTCCCACTTGCACTAGAGTCAATGACATAGTAATGATTCTAACACCCATGGAGTCTTGGTGATGATCATGTTTTGCTCATGAGAGAGGCTTAGTCAATGGGTCTGCAACATTCAGATCCGTATGTATCTTGCACATCTCTATGTCTCCCTCCTTGACTTGATCGCGGATGGAATTGAAGCGTCTCTTGATGTGTTTGGTTCTGTTGTGAAATCTGGATTCCTTCGCCAAGGCAATTGCTCCAGTGTTGTCACAAAAGGTTTTCATTGGACCCGATGCACTAGGTATTACACCTTGATCGGATATGAACTCCTTCATCCATACTCCTTCATTTACTGCTTCCGAAGCAGCTACGTACTCTGCTTCACAGGTAGATCCCGCCACGACGCTCTGCTTGGAACTGCACCAACTTACAGCTCCACCATTCAATATAAATATGTATCCGGATTTTGTGACTTGGAGTCATCCGGATCAGGGTCAAAGCTTTGCATCGACGTAACCATTTACGACAAACTCTTTGCCACCTCCATAAACAAGAAACATATCCTTAGTCCTTTTCAGGTATTTCAAGATGTTCTTGACAGCTGTCCAGTGATCCACTCCTGGATTACTTTGGTACCCCTGCTAAACATATAGTAAGGCACACATCAGGTCTGGTACACAGCATTGCATACATGATAGAACCTGTGGCTGCGGCATAGGGAATGACCTTCATTTTCTCTTATCTTCTGCAGTGGTCGGGCTTTGAGTCTGACTCAACTTCACACCTTCTAACACAGGCAAGAACCCTTTCTTTGATTGATCCATTTTGAACTTCTTCAAAACTTTATCAAGGTATGTGCTTTGTGAAAGTCCAATTAAGCGTCTTGATCTATCTTATAGATTTCGATGCCCAATATATAAGCAGCTTCACCTAGGTCTTTCATTGAAAAATTCTTATTCAAGTATCCTTTTATGCTATCCAGAAATTATGTATTATTTACAATCAACAATATGTCATCCAGATATAATATTAGAAATGCTACAGAGCTCCCACTCACTTTCTTGTAAATACAGGCTTCTCCAAAAGTCTATATAAAACCATATGCTTTGATCGCACTATCAAAGCATATATTCCAACTCTGAGAGGCTTGCACCAGTCCATAAATGGATCCCTGGAGCTTGCACACTTTGTTATCACCTTTAGGATCGACAAAACCTTCTGGTTGCATCATATACAACTCTTCTTTAAGATATCCATTAAGGAATGCATTTTTTACATCCATTTGCCAAATTTTATAATCATAAAATGCGGCAATTGCTAACATGATTCGGACAGACTTAAGCATCGCTACGGGTGAGAAGGTCTCATCGTAGTCAACTCCTTGAACTTGTCGAAAACCTTTTGCAACAAGTCAAGCTTTGTAGATACTAACATTACCGTCAGTGTCAGTCTTCTTATTGAAGATTCATTTATTCTCTATGGCTTGCCGATCATCGGACAAGTCAACCAAAGTCCACACTTTGTTCTCATACATGGATCCCATCTCAGATTTCATGGCCTCAAGCCATTTCCCGGAATCTGGGCTCATCATCGCTTCCTCATAGTTCGTACGTTCGTCTGAAGGAAATATACCCTAGAGGCAATAATAAAGTTGTTATTTATATTTCCTTATATCATGATAAATGTTTATTGTTCATGCTAGAATTGTATTAACCATAAACTTGATTCATGTGTGCATACATACACAAAACAAAGTTTCCCTAGTATGCCTCTAATTGACTAGCTCGTTAATCAAAGATGGTTAAGTTTCCTGACCATAGACATGTGTTGTCATTTGATGAATGGGATCACATCATTAGGAGAATGATGTGATGGACAAGACCCATCCGTTAGCTTAGCATAATGATCATTAAGTTTTATTGATATTGCTTTCTTCATGACTTATACATATTCCTCTAACTATTAGATTATGCAACTCCCGAATGCCAGAGGAACAACTTGTGTGCTATCAAACGTCACAACGTAACTGGGTGATTATAAAAATGCTCTATAGGTGTCTTCGATGGTGTTTGTTGAGTTGGCATAGATGGAGATTAGGATTTGTCGCTTCTGTATCAAAGAGGTATCTCTGGGCCCTCTCGGTAATGCACATCACTATAAGCCTTGCAAGCAATGTGACTAATGAGTTAGTCACGGGATGATGCATTACGAAACGAGTAAAGAGACTTGCCGGTAACGAGATTGAACTAGGTACGATGATACCGACGGTCGAATCTCGGGCAAGTAACATACCGATGACAAAGGGAATAGCGTATGTTGTTATGTGCTTTGACCGATAAAGATCTTCGTAGAATATGTTGGAGCCAATGTGAGCATCTAGGTTCCGCTATTGGTTATTAACCGGAGATGGGTCTCGGTCATGTCTACATAGTTCTCGAACCCGTAGGGTCCCCATGCTTAACGTTCAATGATGATTTGTATTATGAGTTATGTGATTTGATGACCGAAGTTTGTTCGGAGTCCCGGATGTGATCACGTACATGACGAGGAGTCTCGAAATGGTCGAGAGGTAAAGAATCATATATTGGAAGGTTATATTCAGACACCGGAATGGTTCTGAGTGATTCGGATATTTTATCGGAGTACCGAGGGGTTACCGGAACCCCCCGGGGGAAGTATTGGGCCTATTGGGCCATATTGGAGGAGAGGAGAAAGTCCACGTGAGGAGGGGCACCCCCCCCTTGCCCAAACCGAATTGGACTATGGGAGGGGGCGGCCCCCTCTTTCCTTCTCCCTCTCTCTCCCTTCCCCTTTTCCTCTCCAGTGGAAGGAAGGAGGGGGGGGGAATCCTACTTGACTTACTTGGACTAGGAGTCCAAGTAGGACTCCCCCCCATGGCGCGCCCCATTTGGCCGGCCACCTCCTCCTCCCCCCTTTATATATGGAGGCAGGGGGCACCCCAAAGGCACAACAGACAATCTCTTAGTCGTGTGCGGTGCCCCCTCCAGAGTTCAACACCTCGGTCATATCGTCGTAATGCTTAGGTGAAGCCCTGCGCCGGTAACTTCATCATCACCATCACCACGCCGTCATGCTGATGGAACTCTCCCTCGTCCTCACCTGGATCAAGAGCCCGAGGGACGTCATCATGCTAAACGTGTGCTGAACACAGAGGTGCCCTACGTTCGGTACTTGGATCGGTTGGATCGTGAAGACGTTCGACTACATCAACTGTGTTACTAAACGCTTTCGCATTCAGTCTACGAGGGCACGTGGACACACTCTCCCCTCTCTTTGCTATGCATCTCCTAGATAGATCTTGTGTGATCGCAGGATTTTTTTTGAAATACTGCGTTCCCCAACAGTGGGATCCGAGCCAGGTCTATGCTTAGATGATATATGCACCACTACAAAAAAAGACACATCCGTGACATTTTGGGCCGAACGAAATTTTTTCTGTCATACATATGACACTTCTATGATGATAATTGTGACAAAACCCGGTATCATCATAGATGTGGTGGGCTCCTACTTCTATGACAAAAAATCATGACAGAAAATGGGCTTTTCATCCTGGGCGGGCCAGAGACGCAGCTGCATGACATTATTTGGGCCGTCCATGATGGAAAAAACCATGGTAGAAGAGAGGGCGTGGGTGGTCGGGGGCCGAGCGATGCGCGTTTCTTTCGTACACGTACGCGCGTGTGTGCGAGGCATTGGATCTAACTGAATCCGAGCGAGGCATTGGGCTCTAACTGAACCCGAGCGATTGCATGCAGGCTACGCATTACTGAACCCGAGCGATCAATTCCTTCGCTACTGATGCTAACTGAAGTCGATCGATGCTGCCTCTCTGGATGAACAGTGAGTCTTGCGGGGGATTTGGATGAACAGTGGGCGGTGGGAGCGGATGAATAGGACCCGTGGCGTTGCCTTGGGATGAACAGGACCCCGATCGATCGAGCCGGTTGGGGCTGGATGAACAGGACCCCGTGGAGGGCTGGATGAACAGGACGACCCCGTGGAGGGCTGGACGAACAGTAGACGGTGGAGGGGTGGATGAACAGTAGCTCGTGGAGGGGTGGTTGAACAGGAGCCCGTGGAGAGGGGTGGTTGAACAGTAGCCAGTGGAGTAGCGCACGGTGGAGGCTGGATGAACAAGAGCCCATGGATGAACAATCGCAGGTGGAGGCTGGAGGAGGTCGATGGTGGATGAACAGTAGCCCGTGGAGGCTGGAGGAGGTCGATGGTGGAGATGAACAGTATCCCGTGGAGTCCCATTTTGCGGTACGCCACACCTCTCCTGATGAACAGGACCCCCGTTTCGATCGTAGTGCTCCAACACAGGTCCGTTTCGTCCGTTTTGTGGTACGCCACACCCCTCCCGATCAACAGGACCCCCATTTCGACCATAGGAGGTCCGTTTCGTCCGTTTTGTGGTATGCCACACCCTTCCCGATCAACAGGACCCCCGTTTCGACCGTAGGAGGTCTGTTTCCTCCGTTTTGCGGTACGCCACATCGCTCCCGATGAACAGGATCCTGTTTCGAATGTGGCCGGTCGAACACAAGGTCGTTTCCTCCATTCTGCGGTAGGCCAGGCCTCGTTTCCATCGCATGTTCCGTCCAAGCCCTCCCGATGAACACGACAACGCATTCCGTTTCGACCCAGCCGGTTGGCTCCCCATGAACACGACGACGATGTTGTTTCTCCGTTCCGACCCAGCCATGTACACGAGCCCTGGTCGTACGTATATATGCGCGAGTAGGCATTCGAGACCCCACCCGTATGTACACATGCGTGGCAGTATTTTCTTTCTTGCGCACTGGCCGCTGTACGTACGTGTACATGCTACGTGCGCGCCTCTACTACGACATGTGTGCGCCTCTACTACGACACGTGCGCGCCTCTACATCCACCAGTATGTACGTACACGTTCGCGACCAGAATGACAACGCTATGTACGCTTCGACCAGGTGGGTCCCAACTGTCAGGCACTTCCTTGCGTGCGAAGTTGTAGCTGGTGGGTCCCAGCAGTTAGGGGGAGAATCGTTTTTTCGGATGCACTTCCTTGCGTGTGAAGATGTAGCTGGTGGGTCCCAGCAGTCAGGGGGTGAATCGTTATTTTTTCTGCATGTACGCACTTCCTTGCGTGCGAAGATGTAGCTGGTGGGTCCCAGCAGTCAGGGGGGAAACGTTTTTTTCGTGAAATACAGTGGCCCATCCGGTGTGTCCCAGCTGTCAGGTGGAGGAATCATTATTTTCCGCGTAATAAGGAGGCACTTCCTTGCTGCGGCCGTGGACCCAGCTGTCAGCCTCTCCATGTACAGTCCACTTCAGATGCATGTCGGTCGTTGACCATGTTGACCAGGCCACGCCGAGAGCACCACGGCGGTGGACGACGTCAAGGCCTAGGAAGGGAACGAGATGGAGGCAGGGAAGACTCGGTAGTTGTTTCCCACGCGGAGGGGAGTATGACTGTACGAGGGTTTACTAGTTCGTCTATCGTCGCCGGAGAATAACAGCAGGTGTGGGTGAGTAGAGGGATGGCTAGGCCAGCGGTGGGAGTACGATGGGGCGGTGAGGCCTTAGCGGCAGCACAGCCGGCCGCGGGGAGGAGGGAGCAGGCAGTCCTGCCGGCGCTTGTTTGAGCGGCTGGAGCAGGAAGAGCAGAGATTGAAGAAGCACGACAGCCGTTGGATGGAAATCCAACAGTCACTGCTTGTGCGTCAACCATTTTTTTAGGAAAGCCTCAAATCTGTGGAAAACAGCATACAACCCATCTACCATTATTTTAATAATTTACAGCCCATTTGCTAATTCTTAAGGTTTTCTTTGGAGCCCATATTCTTTTTGTTAGTATTACAGCCCATATTGTGGCCACGATTAAAAAATTATACGAAATTTTGCATATTTCGGTGCGGTCCGAACTGTTTTTAATCCCGAAATTTCGAGTTACATTCAAACTAATTTTAAAAATAAATGTATATCAATATAAAATCCAACAAATTGTCCACGCATAAAAATCAATGCAATTTAAAATCTCGAAATGAAAAAAAGAAATTTGAAACTAATTGCCGGTTTGATGTGTTTTAAAAATGTACATCCCATTTCTCATTATTGATAGGCCATTTTCTCGGCCAGCCGAATGAAGCTCTCCTCGTCTTGAAAGATTTGCAGCCCAACAGGCCTGACAAAGCGACTTACTTGGCAAATCGCAAAAAAACTGGGCTGTGACCATGGACACAGCTGTCAGCCTCTCCACGTACAGTACTCTTCCGATGGAAGTCGGTCGTTGACCACATTGACCACGCCGCACCGAGAGCACCAAGGCGGTGGACGACGGCGAGGCCTAGGAAGGGGAAGACGCGGAGCCGGGGAAGACACGACAGTGGATGCCCACGCGGAGAGGAGTACGAGGCTTCACTGGTTCGGCTGCGGTGTGAGGCTGCCGTTGCCGTAGAATAACAGGGGGTGTGGGTGAGTAGAGGGATGCCCTGGGCCAGCGGTGGGGGTAGTAGGGGCGGTGAGGCCTCCGCGGCATCACAGCCGGCCACGAGAGGTGGGAGCACGCGGCACGACCGGCGCTGCTTTGGGTAGCTGGAGCAAGAAGACCAGAGGTTGAAGAAGCAGTACGGCCGTTGGATGGACATCGTACGGTCACTACAGCTAGAATCATTTATATTGACTAAGTTGACAAAGCCCTTGGTATGCATCAACTTAGTAGGCACACAGCTCGAATTTGGCGGAGAACATATAGCCCATTTGCGATTTGTAAGAATGTACAGCCCATTTTTTAATTCTAATGGAATTTACTACAGCCCATTTATAGTTTGTTAAAAGTACAGCCCAACTTCTAGCTAGGACGACGATTAATAATTTCGAACAACCGCTCAAAACAGAATTCAAAAAAATATCAAAGAATAATCCGAAGAGGCACATTTTTATATATAATTAACAAATTAGCGAGTTATTGCTCAAAATAAAAATGAGCGCGTTATTATTAAATTGGTCCTTAAAATCTTTGCAAGCTTTTGTATGCAATCACCAGGATTTTCCTTGCCTGTGAGTCAAAAACAACCAGGATTTTCCTTGCCAACTTCCGTTTACTTTTATAAGTTAATAACACGTGGGATGTTTTTATAGTGTATATATAAGTCTCTATAAAATATACGATAATAGTAATAATATAAATATATATATTGTGGTTAGAAGGGAAAACATAAATTGGACACAACATTATTATACTTATATATAGATAAATAGAATAGAGACCTGCGTTTTATTAAAAAATACATTGGGCTGCCGATCTTTAAGAAAAAGCCCATAGGCCGGTATGGACCTCAAAAAATAAGTTGAAACCACTGTCTCCGTATGTCGCGGGCTACGCATGTTAAAATACAAAACCTAGGCCTAGCTGATACTTGTTCTCCCTCTGGAAAAATGATACCAGATCCCCGAGCGAACTGGATTAAAGAGGGGGCCGGTGACATGACTGAAGAAGCACATCAGGAGTGATTTTTTTTCTTCAGTGGATGGCTCTCGATAGCGTTTTTTTTACTTGCCTCTGCACCATACAACTTATATTTTTAGCCTCCCAGTCTGTCGTGGTGGACCAGCAGCCCATTTGCTGGGCGGGCCAACCTACATAAACCAACACTCGATTTTTCATCAAGCCCCAAAAACAACGCAGTACTATGTTTGTTTTGAGGGTGAAAACATTACGACAGGGGTTGAGCGGGGGAGAGGGGAAGACAGAGTAATAAAAAGATTAAAAAGAGCAGATGCGCCGTTGCTACCCTAACAAAGCAGGTGCAACTCTTCTCAGGAAGAAGGTGTGCCGTTGACACCCATACGTCACATACCCCACAGTAGTCATACTAACAAGTTCACACACAAATACAACAGAAAAGGTAAACATTCGTATCAAACTCAGGTTCACAGGACACGTTCATATTCATAGCCAACATTCACTATCAACAACTCAAAAGATTCATATATACACAAGCTCAGCACATC
This sequence comes from Triticum aestivum, assembly GCF_018294505.1. NCBI lineage: Eukaryota > Viridiplantae > Streptophyta > Magnoliopsida > Poales > Poaceae > Triticum > Triticum aestivum. Next base: position 415,257,089 of record NC_057807.1, read on the forward strand.
TATGCATCCAAATGATTGATAGATCACACGACAATATTCATGCATAATTCACAAAAAGATTCAGATATACACATGTTCAGTATGTTTATGCATCCAAATGATTGAGATCACAGCCAATATGATCCATGGATGAACTTTAATTACCTAGGGTACAGACTGGTAAATGGTGTTCAGTCGGAGGTACTTATTGCTAAAATTAGTTCTTGTACGAGTAAACTTTCGAGTACATAAGATGCAGCATAGACAATCTGAACTTTGCTTGTAGGTTTATCCTTAAATAGTGGCCTCGTGCCGAGCGAGGTTTGAGCAACTTGGCCACTACTTTCATCCAACTAGTTTACTGGCTCATCTTGGTCTTGTAGCTCGCCAAAATTCTATATTGCAGACGAGAAAGGAGGCGGTTGAGAAAATGAACCACCCAAATTTTTTGTGCAGTTCAACTGAAATGGAGCATCCCTGGCGTGCAGACTGATTAAGTGCCAGATGAATATACGTCTCAACCAACTTGTCTGGAATCTTTAGACTCCATGCCATACAGTTCGCTACCATATCTGTCGATAACCAAAAGGCACAAGTTGGGACCAAAGACTGGACTGTGTTCTTCTGGGCTATGCACCAAGCAATATTTTTGGCGTTCACTCTCCTAATACTTGGGAGTTTGACAACTGGTTGACGCCGGTTGATACTCGAATGAATATAGGCACTTCTTGTCAACATCGATGCTTGTCTGAGTGAACTTTGGAGTACATAGCAGGAGCATACGTATCTGTCCATCTGATCATTTTGTGCAGTTCTACTGAAATCACCCAATGCAATGATTTGCCTGCGAGTTCAGGCTCCAAGTTACTCCTTTATAAAATCGGCAAACAATGGCACAATACCAAACTACCAATACATGACAAGCAAAATAATCAGGATAAAGACCAGTACCAACCTATGTGAGGTAACATATCAATTACTATTTCCTTTGACTGGAAGCCGAGATAAGCGAAGCGACTGACAGCAAAGGAAGAAAGCAAGCCGAGATTAGCGACTGACAGGAAAGGACGGAAGCTATCGAGGCAATGAAGCACCCAAAGTTTTTGTGCAGTTCCACCAAAATCGAGCATCCCTGTTGGCACATATATTGAGAGAGTGAGATTACTGTAATAGTGGGACTAGTTGATGAAACATACACTAACAAATAGAAGCACCCTCATTATCTTAATGGGTAAAGTTAGCAACATAGTAGTCTTGCTTAAAGAGAGGTATTAGTTTATTTAATCAGTGCCAATTAGCTCAACACTCAAAGCATTGCCATTTATCATAGGTTGCAAAACTTTAATGTGCAAAGATAAAGGAGTTTCTCAGGGCAGTAGCACGATACAAATAGAGATGACAACAAACTAATATGGATGAAGGCCTTAGGCCCGTACCAACCTGAGAAAAAAAGCTTATTCATGTAGTCCCATAAGAGATGATAAAGCACTCATGGAATCAGACAATAGTATATATTTTTGTGCACTTCAAATGTATCGTTGAAATTACTCTTGTTTACCAGTGCTGAGATTATATCGAAAGATTATCAAGAACTTCCAGCAAAGTTAAAGCAACGGCTGGAATACAGTTCATTGTATTATCTTGTGTAGTTCCACTAAAATGTATGATTGGCACAACATGATCCCTGTTTGCACAAGTAGGAACAAGGTGAAACCTTCATTAGCTTAGTGAGAAAGGATAGGAAGACATTAGCATATTAATCAAACAGTAGCATCAAATTCATGATGGACAATACGAAAAACATTGCCTCATTGAACCAATGGCAATAAATTGACATGCAGAACAATAGCACTATTATGTCATGACACTAATAATATTCCATCCCTGCTCCACCACATGATTCACCTCCATAGACAAACATACACGTACTCCCTCCGTCCGAAAATACTTGTCATCAAAATGGACAAAAAAGGATGTATCTAAAACTAAAATACATCTAAATACATCCCCTTTTATTCATTTTGATGACAAGTATTTCCGGACAGAGGGAGTACATGATTCAGCATAGGGTCCTACTAAAGATTTGTTTAACTCCCACAGGAAATTAGGCAGCAATAAATTAGTGGTACTTAAGTACTCCTAATTAATTAAGTGAGACAGCAGAAGTGGAAGGGCTCCCTGGAGGATCGTCTCACATGTAAGTTAGTCGTTGCCGGAGCCCTAGAATGGCCTCGACTGAGGCCTCTGGCTTCAGCAAGATCGCCTTGGCACTTTTTATTCTTCTTCTTCTTCCTCTTAATGTTCTATTTCTCTTTCTCATCACCAGTTGGTGAAACCAAGTACATGATTGGCCTTCTAGTTCAGAATTGGTTTTGTCAGTGAGGGAGTACAAGTGTACTAGTAAAAAATAGAATTATTTTCTCATGGCAGTTGGAAAATAGAGATGAACACATGCATTAAATATCATTCTTACCTAAAGGAAGGTTATGGCACCAATATGGATGATGAGGATTGGAACATAGATCTCCCTTTGTGCAGTTCCACCGAAATGAACCAACTGTTCCATTCTGACATTCTAGTTAAACATCACAAAAGTCACTTCTTTTAAGAAGAGTTTTGTGCAGTGCACCAAAAGGTCACAACAGCAACCAGGTGAATTGGATATCCCTGTTTGCACAAAAAGGTACAGAGGAAACAGTCAGAGTCTCAAACAATTATAGGCAAAAACATTTGGCTAAACTTGTCATGGCTTATAACAGTGGCATGACTTCATTTTTACCAGGGACATTAGACTAAGAATAGCTAAATATTTGGTATAAGGGCATGGGACAGTGGGTGCACCAGCAGTCCTGCACCATGTACGTAAACAGGGGCATAAAGTGGTGATTCATAGTTTGTTCCCCCGAGAAACAAACATCCAAGAAACATATATGGGTTGGTCCCATTTTTGTTCACTCTAGCCACCTACTCCTATGTGTGGATAGCACATCTAGTCCTGGTCATACCACTGTGTACAGCGTTACCCCTATATTTCCCTTTTAGACCAAGATACCGGTTGGATGACCAGTCTGTACTACCTTCACCCCCTTTCCTTCCTGTTTGTACCAAGTCTGATGTACATACTAAATTCCCCCACCCCCACTTTATTTCTTGTTTGAACCAAGTACTCCCTCCGTCTAGAATTACTTGTCATCAAAATGGATGTGTCTAGAACTAAAATACATCTAGATACATCCATTTCAATGACAAGTATTTTCGGACGGGGGGAGTACAAGATTCGACTCCATGAAGTAGCTTTACCTCTAACAATAGAAGAAAAAAATAGTAGGTGACGTTGGACCATCCGATTGAGAGGGGCTGAGAGGTAGAAAATGATGCACATGCAGCGACGTAGCAAGCTCGGGAAGTAGAGCTAAGGCAGTTTCGAACGAAGATATACCTGAAGGTCGTCGGGATGTGGATAGGTGGGCGGCGGGAGGACGGATCCGCCCACAGGCAACGACGAAGGGATCGGAGGACCTCCCGCGCCGGCGCTCGGCCAGAGATAACGGTGCGGCCGGCAGTGGGTCTCCTCCCTCGCTGTCGATGATGGCCTAAACGCTGCCCCTCCTCCCCTTCACCGGCGGAGGGGGATACGTCCGGATCTGTAACCAACGGTGAGGATAGAAAGAGAGTGTTTTTTGAAGGGAGAAAGACAGTGTTACTACCCCTATCTTGTTTAGATCTGGAGAGGATGAGAGTGTGTGAATAGAGCAACCGTAGCAAGGAAGCGCGGAGGCTCCGGCCTATATATACGTAGTGGGGTAGTTTTCCTTTTTCACTACATCAAAACAATAGTTTAGAATTGTGTACTACTACATGCCAGGTCACGGTTTTTTTAGTTATTGATTGTTTTTTGAGATAGCTACCCGCTTGTTCCAAGTGGTGTTTCGGTGTGCCAGGTCGCACCTTGTATCGTTCAAGTCTGGTATACTACAAGTCCCTCCATTAAATGAACAACCACCCCCTCGTAAAAATTGTGAACAAGCCCACGGCTAAAATTAGCGGAAACGTGGGTTGCCCCAACATGCATTATTATTTATATTTTCTACTCCCTACATTCCTAAATATAAGTCTTTTTTATTAGCCACACCTAAGACAAGATTTTTTTTATTAGTAGTGAACCCCACGTGTCATAGACACAAAAATTGTGGCAAGATTCCCTTAGGCAAGCCAAAGTGTGTCTAACAATTTGAGCAACTCAAGTTAGGCAAGTGTGGCAAGTGTGGGAAAAATAATGTGGCAACATAAGACAAACATAGTCGCAATCCAAACAGCCCCGTAATTTTTTGTGACATGCATGAAAATTTGGTTAGTAACATTATAGTAAAATTTTGGCAAGGTGCATCAAATCAACACATGCAAGTATCGAAAGGAAAGTCACGGCATGCATGCATGCGTTGTACTCCCTCTGTTTCCAAATATAAGTCTTTTTAGAGATTGCAACAAGTGACTACATACGAAGCAGAATATGTCTACATTCGTATGTTGTAGTCCATTTGAAATGTGTAAAAAGACTTACTCCCTCTGTCCAGGTGCATAGGACGTATTAGAGGTTGCACTGCGATTTAGGCGCAAGGAGATAGGCCAACAATTTATTTGAAAAGAATGGAACGAGCCTATCGTTGTTTCTCAAAAACGCAACCAAGAAAGGCATTTAATCCATGATTATAGTTGAGACAGTTCACATGACCCCGTTTAAGGTTTCACACCCAATCCTCGCTACCCTCATTGGCATGCACAGGTTACACCCATGCCCAAGTCAACCTTTAAGCATGCAACTCTATGGATGGATGAATGATGCATGCGTGGGAAGTGGAGAGAAGAGATTAATAGAGCTGCATGCGAGCCAAACCGAGGCACATTTAATTAGATCACGCCTTATACATTTGGAAATTCTAATTTCTCTTAGATGCCCTATGCACCTGGACGGAGGGAGTATATCGAGTGCAGTGCTTTGATGTGTCACATCAACTCATACAAGACCGAGAAATTTGATTACAACAACGCCCTCTCCCTCGCGGACTGAGCTCCGGTGCCTTAACTGCGCCTGCCTTTAGCTGCATGACGGGAGGGCCAACCACCTGTTGGGCCCACCTGTCATAGACGCAAAGGAAGGAGCAATAAGTAGAAGCTTTTGCTACACACTATCCCTCCCGCATGAGGTGGACGGACATGCAGCAGTGGATTCGATACTGTAGAAGTAGGAGTAACATCATTGTTCGTCTTCTCGAAGAGGTGAAGAGCCAAGCGCAATCCGAACGTGGCAGTTGCGAACGCTTGCGTGGTGCGGTGCCTTGGAGCACGCATATAGTAGCCAGGCTCTTGCATGAGACAAAATTGCTATTTGATCCCACTATTGTAGTACTAGTACTTGCTACTCCCTCCGTCTAGGTGAGTAAGTCGTTGAATTTGTAGCTAAGCTTCCCTCATTGAATATTTAACAATTAAACTCCATCATCCATTGGTTGATACTCATTCTGCATAGGTCCACGCGCTTAGCACCGTTTCCTCCTGAGGTCGCCAATGTTTATTTGCTAATTAATAGCATTGCATGCAATGAACTAGCCACTGCAACCCATTAAAAGCATGCACACCTCTCATCTCTTATTGGTTGATATGTCAAGAAACAAGAAACAAGGTAGAAGTTAATGCATCGCGCCTAAGTGTTTTGGGACTTTGGTTTTCGTAAAACGGCTTAGACTAGCCACAGTGGAAGTAACTTCAGCAGTAACATCGAGTCCAACTCAGCAAATTTGCTTATGTGGCAATGAGTTAATGAGGAGAGGGGTACTTATAGTAACTTAGCTAGTTACTATAACATCACATGCCCCAATGCAATATGAGTCTATAAACTAATAAATGAAGCTTTGTATGTTACCACACTTATGTACCCACTATGAAGGAAGTAAGAAAGTCTAGGGATATGTGTATGTTACTAGTGTATGTTACTCACCATTGTGGCTAGTCTTACACACCTAGACGGAGGGAGTAGTATAGCCCTGTAAACCAGAAAGGAGTATTTGCCTTTCTAGAGATTTTAACAAGTGACTAGACTACACCACGTGCAGTACTCCCTCCCTTCCGGTTTATAGGGCTCAAATCTCAAATCTCATGAACCAAGGCATTTTGCGATTGGAGGAATGTATCTCATACTTTACAAAACTACCCTAATTAAACTCATGCATTAATTACATAGTTCTCTCATTTTCCTCTCTGCATTGGTCACGGTGCACAAGTATTGAGCACTCCTATATGACTAGCCACTATATCTACATACAGGACATTTCAAAGCATCTGGGCCCGCGTGCCATCCAGCAAATCACAGCGAGGTGCTACACTCGAGACTCACCTGTCACCCCGGTGTGGCCATCATGACCCGTCATATCACAAAACCCACACCTTTACTAGCAGTGGTAAGGTGGCCTCCAAGTTGGACTGGACGAATCAACCATCATTTCACTGGAACGCTCGTTCAAGCCCTTTCTTCCCTTTCTTGAAGAAAACCTCACTCCAGGCTACTCACTTCTGCCATTTTTCTTCTATACCGATGAAGGAAAGGTGGGCGAATCAGTTATGCTGCTATATTTTCATTCCAAGAATCTTCTTTTTGCGAAGCACCGACCGATTCTCACATCCTATTCTTTTCCCGTTTTCATTGCGATTGTGGTTTCCTTTCGATTGCTTTTTGTTTGTCAGTTCATTGATGGATCCTAGAGCACTAGGCAAAGAGTTGCCGGCGGACAACCCACTGGAGACAGCGATCTCCAGGAAGCGAGCACCGACCAACGAGTTGACCATGTTGGCGGGCCAACCCATGGAGACAAAGAACTCCAAGAAACAAGCACTGGCCAAAGAGTTGATGATGTTGGCGGACGAACTCCTCAAAGAAAGTTGGAAGAACAGCAAGGGCCCCACCGTCCCTACCCCAGGAACTCTGATGGCCACCTATGCGAGGCTCAAGGCCGAGTTTGAGGAGATAGTCACCGTTGAGAAGCAGTATTCCCCTGGCAAGGTGATGGCCCCCATCAAGGACGAGGAGATGGCCCCCGGAGGGATGAGATCCTCCGGTGAGCTGCACAAGGTAAAAAATAATGGCTTATTACCATAGTTGTGGTTTTTGATTATTTGCAATGTGCTTGCTAATATGTTAGGGTTGTGCAGGTGCCGGTGGACGTCCTTGATGATTTCGAATGTCGCGGCCTGTCCTGTTGGCATCGCCTCGGAGATCGATTCCGATGCCGCTGTCCATCCTGTGGACATCGCCCCAGAGATCGATTCCGATGTCGCGGTCAGTCCTGTGGACATCGCCCCAAAGATCGATTCCCATGCCGCTATCCGTGATGTGGTCATTTCCCGAGAGATCGATGACAAGAAATAGTTGGTTGCGCTAATCCTTCAGGGTAGTTTGCATTGCCCTGTGTTTAATTACCAGAACGATGCGTGTTATCAAACCATCTTAGGGCTAGTGCACTGTCTTGTGTGGGCGGTACTTGCTACTTTTGTTTGATAGTGAATCATGCGAACCCTCTCCGAGTTATGGAAACAGATGTATCCTCACTGGCTTTTGATGTAATATATGGCATGCTTAGATGTAAGTTTTAACTGTTTATCATATCAGCAGGGCTTGTTTGATGATTCTTGGTGTTAGTAGGCTAGCTACTGTGCGAGCTATAGTACTTGCAAAACACTCACCGAAGAGAAACGTTGGGGCTGATGAGCTCGTGGTACGCTTATACTTATCCGTCATCGATCGACCAATAGCCCTAGCTCCTAAAATAGTAGGCTTAGCAATCGATCAGACAATAGTCGACACGGATACATTCAGGCCTCATTTGGTTCATAGGGTAGGAAAATTGTAGAAAAAGTACAGAGACGTACGACATAAAATCATTGCAGTGCAGAGACATACTCCCTCCGTTCCAAAATAGATGACCTAGGCGGGCTAATTGGCCTAGTGGGTTTCAGTGATATGACGTGGTACAGTGCCGTCCAGTCTTGGTGTGTGGTAGCAGTATTGCGGGTACAGTAACTTTTCTTGAAGAAGCGGAATTCAACACAGTCATGATGGTTCCTTCGTCCGAACAACTTACAGTGGGAAAGGTTGGGCCTGCGATATGACCGGGGTAGACCAGGATAATTTTGTGCATGGCAGGTGGACCAGGATGGTCGGTGTCCCACATGTCGGCGAATGAAAGTATTCTTTCCTATATAGAGGACGGGCAATGAGTATTCATTGTTTATTTTTGATGAAAGCTATTGTCTCCTCTGTTACTCCTTGACTTTGTCAATGCCTCTCTCTCCTCCACATAAGCGGGGACTACTTGCTATGCATGCGGCGGGCAGCTGGCGTCTTGAGGAGCCAAGGCAGTCCGAGCGGGCTCCGGAAGCGGTCCGGACTCCAGCATGGCCCACCTCACATTATCACCATATATTTCTTGGAGTCCATGCGCGGCGGGCGGGCAATCTCTTCTCCCTCCCCCGTTTCTCTCATCTCAGCCGACGCCCGCCGAGCGATTAGATTTTGGCTATCGACGGTTTATTAAATTACAGTCCCACATGTCAGTGAAACTGCAAGACAACGTGTGTCCCCTCTGGTGAGCGGCGTGTGAGCCGGACTGTCGGGGGTGCAACGCGTACGAGTCGTAAGTGTGCAACCTTTTCCTTTAGAACTTGCGAAGCGTAACATTTTTGCGCGAACGATCGATAGAAATCCAGAACAAAATGACGAGGGCGGTGCTTTCCCGCTCATTAGGCGGGCTAGTTCGAGTGATATGATGTGCTACAGTGTCGTCCACTTGCTCCATTTTTATGTAAGCAAGAGTTTACACTCTTACGCGGGAGGAGTGCGAAACACCGCGGATCTGATTTTGATTGAGGGATAACTGTTCCCTGCCAAATAATGGAGGACTGTTAGCGACTATAGCATGATAGTTAGGGCATCTCCAGCGCTGGCCCACAAATTTACACCGGCATCTGTCTGAGGACACTGATGGATGTCATCCGATGCTGCCCGCAAACCTTTCAACAACTATATGAACTAACCGGACGGAATTCGTGCAAACAAAGCAAATTTGAAATTAACCGGATGAAACTCATTACATTTCGAAAACTTTTCCTACAAACTGGACAAAATTCATTACATATTTCGAACAAACCGTACTAAAACCTACTGTAAACCTAATCTAAACGATCGCTGGCACACGACCACCATGTCCAGCCCTGAACCCGAGAAAGCCGGCCATTGCCTTTGCCTCCTCCTCATTCGCCTCGATAACCTCCTCCTCCGGAGCACAAGGTTCTGAAGATTTCCGCCTCCATGTCACCGTCAAGCGGCTAATCGGCCGCTGATGTTTACCCCACCAAGCTTGGCGTCGACTGAGTGGAGTAGCGGTGGCCTTCCTGGGACCAGAGCGGCGGCGACCTACCGTGTACTACTCTTCCTCGCTGCCGGCTGCGCCCGTGCATGTGCGCTGGCTTCGTGGTTGTGGCGGCAGAGGGCGGCCGGGGGGGGGTGCTGGCGACCGCCTTCGTTTGCTCCTGCGACAGTACGTCGAAGAGAGCATTGGAGCGCGCCCGGAGCAGAGACGCCGATGTCCCTCGTCTGCTACTGCGACAGTACGTTCAAGAGAGCTTCAGAGCGTCAGGAGGCCAGGGTTGGAGTGGTGCGGATAGAAGGAAGGGGCCGGAGGAGAATAAGTGTGGGTCTTTGGATATGGCTGGGAGCTGGGGCTCAAGTTAATATAGCGGGCGAATTGCAATGAGCCGCAGTAGACGGATGGACAACTGGCCGGAGTAGGTTCGTCGGGCGTGAATGCGGACGCTGCTTCAGTGACTTAACTACAGATGCTTTGGGTTACTGACATGTGGGCCCGACGGGCATCTGGCCCGCATGTCAGTGACACACTGAAAGCACAAGTGCTCCCTAGGTGGTTTTGGTAATTAATGACAACATATCTCTTGTTGGACTAACACTTTTATCTAGTATGTTTTAGATAAGTTCAACAGTGGAGTGGCATGGACTAAAGGATGTGGAACTCCTTCAAGATGCTAAGGATAAAGGATTGGCTCAAGCTTCAAGCTCAAGACTCTTCATTTTACATTTCAGTGATCCAAGATCACATTGAGTCTATAGGAAAAGCCAATACTATCAAGGAGGGATGAGGTGTTGCTTAATGAGCCTCTTGCTTCATGTGCTTAGTGATATGCTCCAAAAACCCTCAACCATTTTCTCGCCTCCACATATGTCCTAAACCTAAAGTCAAACTCGGCCCCACTGATTCTTTCTATCCGGCGCCACCGAGTTTTGATGTCTTAGCCACTGCCACAAACCCTAGGAAAATCGGTCTCACCGATAGGGATCTCGGTCTCACCGAGATGGGATTGTAATCTCTCTGTGTATGTCCATTATCAAAATCGGTCTCACCGAGTTTGAGCAATCGGTACTACCGAGATTACAATGCAAACTATCTGGTTAACTTATTATCAAAATCGGTCCCACCGAGTTTGATAATCGGTCCAACCGAGTTTGCCTGACCAACTCTCTGGTTAGCTAATTACCAAAATCGGTCCTACCGAGTTTGTGTAATCGGTCTTACCGAGATTACATTATGCCCTAACCCTAACCATATCGGTCCTACCGAGTTGCATTTCGGTCCCACCAAAAACCCTAACGGTCACATTATTTGCTAAATCGGTCCGACCGAGTTTAACGATTCGGTCCGACCGAGTTTGGTAAATTGTGTGTAACGGTTAGATTTTGTGTGGAGGCTATATATACCCCTCCACCTCCTCTTCATTTGAAAGAGAGCCATCAAACTGAACCTACACTTCCAACATCCTATTTCTGAGAGAGAACTAGCTACTCATGTGTTGAGGCCAAGATATTCCATTCCTACCATATGAATCTTGATCTCTAGCCTTCCCCAAGTTGCTTTCCACTCAAACCCTCTTTCCACCAGATCCAAATCCTATGAGAGAGAGTTGAGTGTTGGGGAGACTATCATTTGAAGCACAAGAGCAAGGAGTTCATCATCAACGCACCATTTGTTACTTCTTGGAGAGTGGTGTCTCCTAGATTGGCTAGGTGTCACTTGGGAGCCTCCGACAAGATTGTGGAGTTGAACCAAGGAGTTTGTAAGGGCAAGGAGATCGCCTACTTCGTGAAGATCTACCGCTAGTGAGGCAAGTCCTTCGTGGGCGACGGCCATGGTGGGATAGACAAGGTTGCTTCTTCGTGGACCCTTCTTGGGTGGAGCCCTCCATGGACTCGCGCAACTGTTATCCTTCGTGGGTTGAAGTCTCCATCAACGTGGATGTACGATATCACCACCTATCGTAACCACGCCAAAACATCTGTGTCTCAAATTGCGTTTGAATCCTCCAATCCCTTCCCTTTACATTCTTGCAAGTTGCATGCTTTATTTTCCGCTGCTCATATACTCTTTGCATGCTTGCTTGCTATATGTTGTGAATGTTAAACTTGTGCCTAAACTCCACTCAAACTTCAAAGAAACTTAAAAACTGCAACTTTGGTACTTAGTGTCTAAT